>NW_015387216.1:199450-226066 GCF_001527695.2 Protobothrops mucrosquamatus
GGTTTGTCCGATGTATGTGGTGGGGCAGGCGGTGCATGGGATTTCATATACTCCTTGATTTTCTAACTCAATTTTGTCTTTGGGGTTTCTTAGGATGGTGGATATTTTTCGGTTTGTGCAGAATGCTGTCTTGATGTTGTGTTTGTGGAGGATCCTGCTGATTCTGTCTGTGGTGCCTTTTATGTATGGGAGGAGGGCTGGTTATATATATATACTGTATATATATATATATACAGTATATATATATAACCAGCCAATCAGAGCACAGCCAACCCCCCATCCACTCAGAGCACAGCCAAGCTCCTTAACCAATCAGAACACACCTCCACCCAATCAGAACACAGCCAAGCTCCCACCCAATCAGCTCAAACCCCACTGACAGTTAAAAGGAAGAAACAGCTGCGATCGCACACTACTCCCAGAAGCACGAAGCTAAAGACACCAGCCTGAAGATGACGAATGTGACTTCGTCGAAACGTCGCCAAGACACTTCCAATTTTATGCTTCTTAAACAGATTTCTATACAGGCACTTACAAAAAATAAAATGGATGTTCCATATTTAGCTCTAAATGGTAAAAAACCATCCTTAACACCTGTCTCCAGAAGCCTCAATTTGACATATCACCAAGAAAATACTGATGAATCACAGAAAAAAATTCTCTCCATGTTGAAATTAATACAAGAAACAATTGCTTTAGCTCATGATGAGATTAAAAATAACACAAAGGAGATAAAAGAACAATTTTCTGATTTAAATTTACAAACTCAGAAAATAACCGCAGAGAAAGAACTAGCAACCCAGAAAACAGAAGGAAAACTAGAGAAAGCTGACCCAAATATGGAGGACCTAAAGGAAGAAACTAATGGCCAGACTCAGACAAATGAAGAATTAGAAGACATAACGATCATACTGGAAATGGAAAAGACATTTTATCAACCAAGATTTCAGAGCATACTGGAGAATAAGGAAGGAAAACCGATGGAATGGAAGATAGAGCCATTACCAGAACTGTGGGGAATTGGAGAAGGAGGGAGGCTGTTTAATGAATATTAATGGGCTAGCTCTTCCAAAAATACTTTAACTAAATTGCTTCTCTTGCACCAAATAATATATGCAAAAATAGAGGAAGAATTATTTGATGAAACAAATGCACTGACTTGGAAAGTTACCATATTTTTCCGTGTATAAGATGCTATTTTTTCCCTACAAACACCCTGTTCAAAAATCAGGTGCGTCTTATACAAGTGCAGCAGAAAAATAATGGTAACCTCCTCAGCCTAGGGCATGCCTGTGTGGGTTGCCATGCCACCTGGTGCAGGTATCAAGCCCCTGTGGGCTTGCCACTAATGGGAGGGGAGAGGGGGCAAGATTGTCAGCCAGCCGAACTTCCGGATTTTCCGGCTCAGCTGTTTGGTGCTCCATCAAACAGCTGATCGGCGCAGAGACACTCGCATGCCAGAGTGTCTTATACAAGGGTGCGTCTTACAGACGGAAAAATACAGTAGTTGGCAAAGGAAGAAAGCTAGAGTAAGACTGAAGAAAACAGAAGCTTTGACCTATTAGAGGGGATATTATATTATTAATTAGATGTTTGAATATGGTTAAGAATAGATTGCTAAAAATAGAACTATTATTATAACTAGATAGATAAGATTGGTAATCAGAATATCATATTTTGGAATGAAAGGGGAAATAAAAAAATGCTAAGAAGTTTGAATAAGGGAAGCTTTTGGTTACCCAAATATAACTTGTTTTGAAATTATAAATGATTGGGATATTTTGAACGTGGATGGGAAATTAAAATTGAAAAAAAAAAGAAAAAATAGGATACTGACTGAATAAATGGATATTGAATGCAAATGCAATTAAGGTATGTTTTGGGGAAAAGATATTTTAAACTGATATCATTGATACTATTAGAGAACTGCATTAAATGCTGATATTCAACTGGATATTTATTAACAACAATAAGAATTGTATTTGCTTAATGTGGAAAAATGTTTATTACCAGAAGAAGAGAGGATGTATTGGAAGGTGTAATATTGGATTTAGTTTGAAGAAGCTTATATGGAATTACTAATGGACCCAGTCAAAACGTTGTCTATTAAGCACTTGACTGTAAAAATAGAAAATTAATAAAATATTAATATTAATTTTACTGCTACTCTTAGCATGGTCACAACTACCTCTAAGCTTTAAAAAGGGCATTGGAAATATAGTAATAAGAAAGCAAGGATGCCAACTTGCTCATTGAGATATAAACTCAACCCTTGAAAAAATTCTAACCCTGTAGCTGTGATCTGCAGAGTCCAACCACATCACTTGTCTCCCATGTCTGAACAAGAGAATACAAACTTTGTCTGGGAAAGGTGCCACATACCATTTTTGGCACTCTCACATGTTTCTGATGGGCTTCATATTGGTCCATCCTTGCTCCCTGGGTACAGTGGGTTTCCTGATTGCATAAGAGCTCAGGAGTGATCATCTTTCCTAGTTCTTTTCTATGATCGTATGTCTACACCCAACTATACAATTGCTACCTTCATAACTTTCCTCCCCCTTCCCTTCTGTCCTCCCAAATCTTTTGTTTCATTGAACAACTGAATTGTTGCTGCCCATGTAGCTTCATTTCTTCAACATACAAGGTGGAAAGAAGGAAGTGGAGATGAATGTGTTACTTCTGGGAAAACATTTCATTTCTTTAAAAAAAAAATCAGGCACACACGCAATCCAAAGTGACAGAATGTGATTCGGTTATTAGCTACCATCTTACACCGGTAGTACATATATTTGAAGGTGAAACTGAAATCTTTATGCTTGCTATTCAGAAGGGAGAGAAGTAATTTATTCTATAATAGATCCTTTGATCAACCTTCATAATGCTAATGAAAATAGTCTATTTCCAATTAAGGAGTCTAATTCAGCATGAGCCTCAAATTTCACCTCACGAGGAGATATAGTATAAGCAATTCCTTGTGGCCCAAAGTAATGTTGCAGTAACTGGGCTCTAGTGATTGATGACACATAGTTTTTTTCCCCCCATCTTTTCATGGTCTTGCAGTAATTTATTTTTAAAGCTCTCGTGCTTTAAATCTGCATCACTCCATCTGAGTTCCATTCAGATGGAAGACGAAATAAACACTGTAGATACAGTGCGTACATTCCATCCTGCCCTCTGAAAAATCTTTGCCATTTCTCAACTTTCCATCGCTACTTGGAAGTTGGTTAGTTTGCTTCTTTTTAACCAAAGGGCTATTTTTTACAAAGGAGTTACCAACCTTTAGCCTGCCAACTACCTATATTTTTGATCTGCGATCCTACCTTTTTACTCTTCAATACTGAGAAAAGAGGCTGAGATTATTTACTATTAGGTGACCTCCCAGGGTTCCTATTTGTCAAGAAATCAGAGCTTGGATCTATTGTCAGGTATTGTAGACTTCCTGTTTTAACTACGAAAGGCCTCACTCCACTCAAGTCTTATTTCTATGGTTTCTAGCAGTCAAAAGCAACTTTATGGCACATAATCAATCAATCAATCGATCCACTCAAATAAAATCCACCATTTTCATTTTCCTAGAGGACCCACTTGCACACCTGAGGGAAAACAAGATACTAACTATTGCAACTATTCCATCATGCCGTGTATCTGACTGCTGGTGAAGCCTTTAACTGAAAAAAGACACGATGGCCTTGAAGAGCCTCAGGGCAACAAAGCCTTTATTCATCTGTGTAGGAGGCAATCTTTGCCTCTGCAAGTCTAAAAAAGATGCTGTAGTTTGAGCCAAAAGCACAGTAAAAGAAGGGGGTGGGATGCATGATAACAAATAGTTTTGAACACCAGGAGGCTAAAGACATCTCGACAGGCCAAGATGGGTTTGCTACGGAGAAGAGCATTATTGTTATTTATTACCCCTCTTCTCCAATGACCACTTCTACCAGCAGACCAAGCTAACTGCTCCCCTGGAAGTTCCCACCAGAAAAAAATGAACAATATAAAGCACTGTAAGTACAAGGAAGGATTTCAGAAACGCCAGACTTGAGTGGGCTTCAGCTAGTGTAGAAAGATACTGTACTACATACAAGATACTGATACTAGTATTTGTACTACATACAAGATATTGGTGCAAAGGCTCACTGTAGCCAGTTTTTGCTGACTAAGGGCTGAAACTTTTAAATCAGGGAGAAGAATGCATGTTTGCTATGAGAGATGGCATGCTCAATGCTTCATACCACCAGCATTAATCTTGCATTGGTATGACACAAGCAGAGAGAAAAAAAATCCTAAAAACCAACTATTGATAAATCTTCTGGTTCTTTTCCTCAAGCCACATGTATATTTCCTTATGTTCTTCTTATATTCTCTATTTTTATTTTCAAATTCCACGGCTCCAACATTTATCTGAGATTAAGTGGTGTACCAACAGTGATCAGCAATCAGAGTTAAGTAAGGAAACAAGTTTGTACCATCAAAAAGTATTCAGCAAGCAAGTTCAGCAACCTCCAGAATTATTATTAGACCATCAGCATCCCATTACTTCAGGGGCAATCAGTTAGATTGTTGTCCCATGTAAAGGTAGATCTGTCCTTTTGTTTGCTCATTGCCAGTACAAGCTACTCACCATTTCCTGAGTGCAGAAGCAGCCATTGTCCTTCCAGCCCCTTGTAAATGCACCTCATCCCTGTGTTTTTCATCTTCCTTTCAAATCTGCTATCTTAAACCTCTTAGAGTAGATGTTTCCAGCACTTCTTTCTGGCCTAGTGGCAGACCCAGCTGTGATTGGCCGCAGTGCCTGGTGTGCCCCTCCTCTTCAAGAGCTGGTGGCTCTTTGCAGTCATGGTGTTCTAGCATGCCAGGCTTCTACGTTCTCCACATTTTTAAAAAAAAAAATCTTGCAATTAATAACCATAATTTTTCCTCATAGTATTTTCCCATGCCCTCTAAATTGAATTGGGAACTTTGAATTGCCCCTATTCAACCTTTACATCATCCATTCTTAGATTTCAACCCAGCTGGTTGATGCTACTGTTGCTTTCCCTGTTTACAGTCTTAAAAAGCTTCCTTTCCTTTCCCTTTATTTTTTTTTAAACATATTTAAACTGAAATATAGGAACACTGCTATTTTGTCTCTATGGAGGTGACCTATCAGTTCTTCTGTCTCCATGGACCTATACAAGGAACCTATGAAAGAAGTGACAATGTCTTTCTTATTGCTTTGATGACTGCCCCATAGGAGATGCAACAGAACCATAAGGCTCTGTGTTAGTCTCAAAGCAAATACTGCAGCATGGGAAGGTGTCAGCCCTTCAAGTAACGCCATAGTAACACTAGCAACAGAATCTTGCAAGTCCAGATGTGCTCCACACCCTTTAACTTCATGTGAATTAGGGAGGACCTTGTCTAAGACGTTTCATCGTGGTACATTCTTGCCCTCTTTTACAGTATCTGACCACTTTTACCTCTTTTACAGTATCTGGTCATTAATTTAGGCCTCTTTTACAGGATCTGGTCATTAATTTGGGCCTCTTTTACAGGATCTGATCAATTTGGTAGTGTTTTTTTTTCTCCCCCTCTGCCCTCTGCATCAGGGTGGTGGATGAAGGTATCCAAATGTGCAATCTTCTTCAAAAACAAAGGGAAGGCACAGGGATTAGTGAGGGGGGAACAATCCTAAAAGGAAAAGGTAGGGCACTGGCAGACTTGTCCACACAGGAGCTAGACAGTGAGATCTGCCTTCCCAGAATGAGTGAGAAGGGCAAGATATAAGGCAACTTAGCTGCTTTAGGATCTGTGAACTTCAATTCTGTGAGTTGAAGTCCACAGGTCCTGAAAAGGCCATAGTTGGCCACCCCTGATCTAAGGGAACCACCAAACAAGTCCTGCAGTGATCATAGTCCACAGTGAGGCTATAAGCTCAACCTAATACCACTCTACTGCATTGCAGCCTGGAATTTCTGAAACAGGTTTAAGAAACAGCCGGGAGCTGTTCCTGTTTGCAACCTATTACTGCAGCAAAATGTTTACACAATGTTAATTGAGTTTCTTCACCTCTGCCAACCTTACATGGTCATTTCAGCCATTGTTGCCATGCAGTCACATTTCTAAAGACCAGGTGAAGACCCTATTAGGAGTCTTCAATTGAAAAACCAGCTGCTGAAATCCACTGTTCATATAGCATAAGTAGCATGAAAACCTCTCCCCTACCCTCCACCCCAGGTGGTGGGGGAGTTGTTTATTTCACAACCCAGAAGAACAAAATCAATGGATTTTGTCCTGTCCATTCCTGGAGCTTATATATCCTACCTTCAAATGCCAAGCATTAGGGAATGGATCATCTACATTAGGAGCCTCCAAACTTAGTAATTTTAAGACTTGTGGACTTCAGCTCTCAGAATTCCCCAGGGAGTATAGTATACAAGCAAAGCTCAGTTTTCTTCCACTAAAAAGGTGACTATTTTATAGGTTCGCTGCTTTCAGAACTGCACGGAGGCAAAGCTACATATCCTGATTAGCAGGCCCTTGAATCAATGAAGTCCAAACAGACTGGGAGAGAATGACAAGCGTCATTCTTCCTTGCAATACTAAGAATGACCTTTAAAAATGTTATCATCCCTTCTCCTCCCAGATTATTTAAATATCTTCAATTTGTTCAGTGTGAAATAAGAATGCATTCAATCATGCATCCTAGACCTTTGTGGAGCTTTTACAAAGATTTGCAGGTATAATATAGCTGGAAGTGGAGGTGGGAGGAGGGAAACATCCAGCGAAAAGCTGTTTTAAATCTACTTGGAGAAGGACCTTCCACCTCAATTTGCACTTTTGAAACAAATGCAAATGAGAGCAGTTCATGAAGTCCTTCTGGTGAGACGCCAGAAGACTTTAATGTTCTTCTATCTAGGCACTGAAATGAATGAGAATGGATGAACGCTGCCTTTGCATTCAGCCTATCTTTCCACAGACAATTAAAGAGATGGGTTGTTATCTATGCAAAAGGGGTTCATTTCAATTTTGGACACTGAAAGACCTTGACCTAACTCACCAAGTTCTGCTATGTTTAAAGCACTGGGCTCTGAAAAGCTTCAGGTGTATTTGTTACCTGCCATTTTCCTACCACATCATTGCCTATCTTGTCCTTCAGCTCTGTCTACTGAATGGTATTTCTGAAACAACATTTTGATTATTATAATTTCAGAATCAGTAATCATTATAGGAGGGAAGCAATGGGATAACTTCCAGATATTTGGGGCTCTGTCCTCAAACGGTCCCTGGTCCCTGACCATTCTGACTTCAACTGATGGGAAAATCCTGAACATTTAAGGCCAAGGTGAAATGGGGGTTAAGGTGCTCGGCAGTGACCAGGGAGATCCAGGTTCAGGTTCACCCTCAATCATGGAAACATGTTGAGTGATTTTAATTTAGTTGTTTTCTTCCTGCAAAGCCTACCCACAGTGTGCCCTTGCAGGGCTAAATTGAAGGGAAATTCCCCACTGAAGCTATCCTGAGATCCTGAAAGAAAGAGGGTGCAAGACAATGCAATCAGCAATGAGGCTGTCTGTCACTGGGTTAACCAAGAATCAAGAAATGCTGACCTCAGTTCTCCACTTTATCAACTCTGTCTTTTCCACACTGTTTTAATCTATCTTGTACAATTTTGCACCCAAAAAATGAACAGTCATCTTTCGCTGTCCTTCATCCATATACATTCAGTGATAAATATCCTATATACTTCAAGTTCTCTATGCTGCCTCATCATGGGGCGGGAGGTAGGAAGGGTTGTTTTTTTCTGGGAGGGAAGAGAGAAGAATGTCAGTATACTACCAAGAGGGTCTCCCAAGGCATGAAGGTCATGTGGGAAGTCAGAGCCCACCCCCAGAGAAGGAAATATTAAAAGGGGCAGAAAAATATATTTTTCCTCAAAGGGTTTTTTTTTAAAGCAGAAATCTCTCTGGCCTCAAATCTCTGCCCCAAGCAAGAGCCATCCCTATACAAATGCAGATGTAAAACCATTAGAAAGTTGGAGCCAGAGAACTCAAGAAGACAAAGAGAAAATCTGCATACCCCACCCAAACTCTAGGAGTCATTAGCCTCATCACCAGGGAAGCAGGATATGACTTTTAGGACATAATAGGCCTAACCCCATTACCATCAAGTATACCAGAGAGGCACACCTAGGCTCAGGTCATAATACGTGATACAGGAAATAGCCTCAAAGTTCATGCCACAGGAACAGGAAACTTCCAAACAAAAGGCTAGAGAGGGTATAAAAAACCCCTTGCCCATGTGCTCAGCCCTTCTCTCCTCTGCTCTTTCCTGCAAGAACGATCTTTCTGCTTCTTCAATAAACTGTAACCATCTTCCCAAAGCAGTTGCCATGTTGCTTATTTATTCCCGGCTTGGATGAACCAGGATGAAGACTTTACTTCTAACAGTCATCCCAGCTGCCCAGCTAATATTGGATAGCAGAGATATAGGGCCATGCTGGAGATCACTTTAGTGCAACAGCAAAGGCATCATTTCATACTACTCCCACGTTCTCCCAAGAAAACCACATAAATAGAAAAATGTAAATGACAATACAGTGATGGGTGACAGGACTCTGAAGTCAGATAGCACTGATACTGAGGAAGAGCTGAGAAGCTTTCATAGTGCTAATGGTGTCTTAACAGGAGTAGATTAAAGGCTTCAGGACAAGTAGTTGCTGATGTCACCATGTTGAGAAAGAAAATCCGAAGCTGCAAATCTAGAATTACAGTGGAAACACGGAACTTAAAAAGGATGGACGCCAACATGAGAAAGCTGAACACAATGAATGTTGAAACGAATTAAACAAATATTGGTATCTTAGGCATCCGCAATTTGGAATAGAACAAAACTGGATATTTTCAGTATAAGAAAATGCTCTGGATATGAAAACCAAAGGAAAAAAAGTTATGTTGCTTTCACAGTTGAGAAGGATATCGATAAAGAAGAATATCTGTAGCTCGGGGTTGAAATGAGATGTTTCATTACCCAAACTAGGTGACATCCTCAGTGTTGAGGATGTTACCTAATATGGATAATGCAACATCTGCAAGAAAACAACCAAGCTCAGAGAGTACCAAGGAGCCCTGATGAGAAGGATATAGCAAAGACACTACCTGGTTGCAATGCAATCAATGACCAAATACATACTCCATAGCCAATTATGACAACTTCCAAGTTTATGTCCCAATTACTCATATACAAGAAGAGGGTTCCTGGAGTTATCAAATATTTGGTTAAGTTCAATCTGAAACATGCAAATAAGAAGTGATTAATAGTCTAATTCAGACTATTACCCTCATGAAGCACACATTCTGGGAACTATTAGGGAGGAGCTATCTTCACCCACTTTCTTTTGCATATGATATCTTAGCAGAGTTGTCACCTCTTCCTCTTCCTCTTCCTCTTCCTATGGAATGCAATTCCTCTTTCCTGGGATTCTGGCCCACTATATTCCATCACAGTTTCATTTATGCATATTTGCATTATATTTATGATGATATTATGAACTGCAAATCATCATCACACGAATACCTGTGGGATGAGTAGTAGTAAAAAAAAAAAAATCCTAGTGATGAAATTAAGATGAGGCAGGGATAACAAGGCTCCAGATGTAACCTCACCTATTGAACCATTTCGACAGCTTCTCAATCTCTGCAGTGTTGTGATTTTGCATGTCTTAAAAAAAAAAAGAGCAAGATGGTTAACTTTTAAATATAGACACAAACTAGCTGGCTGTTTACTTGTCAGGAAATTTGTGCCACTCAAATAACTTTTCACACGTTGTTGCTTTGGGGATGAATGCACCAGAGATTCTAAAACAGTGCATTTAAGTGAAATGTGCAGAAATTGTATATATATTTTAATAGTGTCCCACCTCATTAGTATCCCCAACAAACTTCTCTGAGTCTAATGAGTTCAGAGGGGAAAACAAGAAAATAAAATAAAAAAAAAAACAGATGTTGGTTATGTTATATGTGGACAAGCTTGTTCAGAAGCCCGAGGGTAGCATGTGGATGCTGCTTTAGTGACAAATGCCTGAGAAGTTCCTAATATTAATCAACATTAATTCCAGCAATGGAGCATTCATCTCCTTTCAAGGCTGCATACATTAAATCCAAACGGATCCGTTTACTGAAGCAGAATTTATCAACAAAACATATTTAGCAAGCTAGACAGGGATGAGAATTATCACTCCAAAGAGCCGTTAACAAAGAAATGAATTATCTGTAGAACATATTCATAGTTTCGTATTAGCCCTTGGCACTGTGAGTAAATACAGCCCGGTGCAGAGTTTGAGAAAGGATGTCTCCTGGAGGTGCTGTGTTGCACTATTTATAATCACTCTTTCCTGTAGTGCATTCTTGAAATGGCCCTCAACAAGCACCGAGTTGCTGAAAAGTCTGACTTATTTATGGCCCTGGCATTTTTAAGGAGAACATGGCGTGACCTTTGAGCCTTGTTATTTGCATTACCGGCAGCTGATCCAGACCCTGGAGGCCAACATCTCCCCTGTTTCCCTTTCTCTGTCTTCTCCATGCAGAATCTGCCTTGTGCTCCTCACCTGCCTGTTCTTCGTCCAGCTTTTCCTTCCTGTGGTCCAAGTTATGTGGCTGATCCTTGTCCACGACAGCAACGGATTAGTAAACCTTTTGAAATGGACTTTTACTCTCAGATGCAGCAATAACAATCAAAATTTCATCCTCCCACAGCGTCCTGAGAGACATAAAGGAACAAACCACCGCTCAAGTTGTCAAAGGGGGCATAAGTATGACTTGAATAAATCTTGGTACCGACCGGGGCATCAGGTGCAACCACACAAGATTGAACAGAAATTGAGCTTCTGACAATCTCTTGAAATATAAAAATGTCAAAGCAGCACCTTAGACTAATGATTGTAGGGGGAGAGCTGTGTTAGTTTATGGCAGCAAAAAAATCAGGAGTCTTGTAGCACCTTTTCCAATGACAGGTTTTTATTAAAAGGCATAAACTTTTGTGAGTTGCAGCTCACTTTATCAGACGCGCTGAGTGGCTAGACTGATGGGGAGAGGAGAGGGGTAGGAGGGGAAAATAGGTTGGTTTGGCAGATGCAGGTTACAGAAGAGATGGATCAGTATCTTATCAATTAACAATTGTACAGTCTTTGAGTTACGTCCATTTGTTCAGTGGCTGTTCAAGGTCACAATGGTGCTGAAAAAAAATGGACTTATTCTAGCCCTTGAAGTTCCAGCTGTTGTAGCTCCCAGTACTTATGTAGTCAAAATTTGGGCTACCCTGCATTCATGACCACCCCACTCCACCTCCACCGTCTGCCCGCAGATCCTGCCTGGGGAATCCCATAATGCAGAGGTCCCCAACCTTTTGGGCACCAGGGACCGGTTCCGTGGAGAGAGGTTTTTCCGTGGAGTGGGGTGTGTGCGGTTTTGTGTGCTGCCTGCATCTCACAGATGGGGCTTTGCTTGTTTGTGCAGACCGGTTGCTGGCATGCCATGGCCCGGTACTGGTCTATAGTCCGGGGGTTGGGGACCCCTGCCATAATAGACTGTAGCCTGCTAGATGGTTATATGATAGTTAATTGAATGTACAGGTAGTCCTCGACTTACAACAGTAGATCATTTAGTGACTGTTCAAAGTTGCAACGGCACTGGAAAAAAATGACTTATGTCCATTTTTCACAGTTATGAGCATTGTAGCATCCCGATGGTCAGATGATCAGAATTTGGATGCTTAGCTACTAGCTCATATTTATGATGGTTGCAGTGTAGGGACATGCGATCAAGTTTTGCAGCCTTCTGACAAAGCAAAGTCAATGGGGAAGCCAGATTCACTTAAGAACAGTGTTACTAACTGAACAACTCTCTGTGATTCACTTAACAAATGTGGCAAGAAAGGTTGTAAAATGGGGCAAAACTCCCTTAACAACTGTCTCACTTAGCGATGGAAATTTTGGGCTCAATTGTGGTCGTAAGTTGAGGACCACCTGTACTCTCTTGTATGTTGTTTTGCCATTTTAAAACGTTTTGAATTTCATTCGGTTGCCTTTTAAAAGTTTGTTTTATTATTATTTGGCCTGGGGTTGCGTACCACCAGAATGGCTAGCTGTGATAAATCACTATAAAATGTGATAAGTAAGTAAGTACGTAAATAAATAAATAAATAAATAAATAAATAAATAAATAAATAAATAAATAAATAAATAAATATCACTCCTGAAAATGGTGAAGTATATGAGAACCATTTGTAAGCTACTCATGCCTGGGTCTTCGACAAGGCCATGCTTTTTACCCTGCACTATTTATGCTAGGAGACCATCGGAGTTCATGCAGTTTGAAGGAAGGAGCACATTTCTTGGCTGAACATTTGTCGGTATTCATAAGAACGCGCTCATGAAAGTTAGTTGTGCTGGGGCCTGTGTGCGTTGCTTCAGTTTTCTCAATGCCACCGGTTTGCTTTGGCCCGTGTGTTCTGTTTCGCGCATTGGTAGGCATTGAATGAGGCAGAGTAACAAACAGGTACTTCTTTATTTGCAGCTAACAGAACTCTGAACAAAATGGCTCCATCTCTTTTTATACATTTACCCTGGGGCATTGTCAGCCAATCAATGCAACATATTTTCCCGCTCAACGCATGCTCAGTAGCTCGGAGACAGCCTGTCTGGCCCAGGCAAACCACGTGGTCTGCCCGGGTCTCAATGCAACTTCCTGCACCTGCTCTTTCAATCAAGGCCCAGGACATAACACCGTGGAAGACTAATTCATTAGAAGAAGCTTGCAAATGAGCAGTGGGTCCATCAACTGCTTTTGCCATGTGCAGTTTGAAAGTGTAAGGCCCTATTTGTGAATTAAACATAAATGTGGCTGAAATGGGCCCTTGATTCCAAAGCCTGTGGAGAACTACGCTCCTCAAGAAAAGCTACTGAAGATGCACAACAACAACAACAACAACAACAAACCCCTTTCATTACCTATACAGGTAGTCCTCGACTTACAACCACAATTGAGCCCAAATTTTCTGTTGCTAAGTGAAACATTTGTTAAGTGAGTTTTGCCCCCATTTTACAACTTTTCTCGCCACAGTTGTTAAGGGAATCGCTGCAGTGGTTAAACTTAGTCACACGGTTGTTAAGTGAATCTGGCTTCCCCATTGACTTTGCTGGTCAGAAGGTCGCAAAAGGTGATCACGTGACTCTGGGACACGGCGACCGTCGTAAATATGAGTCAGTTGCCAAGCATCTGAATTTTGATCACGTGACCATGGGGATGCTGCAACCGTCATAAGTGTGAAAACGGTCACATGTCACTTTTCTCAGTGCCATTGTAACTTTGAACGGTCACTAAACAAACTGTTGTAAGTTGAGGACTACCTGTAATACCACAGAGCAATGGCCTGGAAATAAAAAATGTTTTCTGCTTGAGACTGGAGGAAGTTTTGAGTCTAGAGTTGAAAAGACATTAATTATTGGAAGAAAATGAAATTGAGGTGAAGAGCAAGAAGAGAAGGGAATAAAATCCCCTATGTGGGTTTCATTGGACAGAGAGCATGTGACCTTTAGAATTAAAAGGAGACTAAATGGTTTCAAAAATATTGAAAACTTTTGCACTCAGAGAGGAAAATACTTAGGTTTAATTCTGACATGTTGAGCCTGTGAAGGAATTTCTCAAAAGCAAAACCAATGCACAGGTAGTACCTGGCTCAATAGTAGTAACTGCAAGCTAGTGGACAATTACTTGAATATGAGCCAGCAGTGTGCTGCAACTGCCAAAAAAGCCAACACAGTGCTAGGCTGCATTAACAGAGGGATAGAATCAAGATCACGTGAAGTATTAATACCACTTTACAATGCCACCCTTGGAATACTGCATCCAGTTTTGGTCACCACGATGTAAAAAAGATGTTGAGACTCTAGAAAGAGTACAGAGAAGAGCAACAAAGATGATTAGGGGACTGGAGGCTAAAACATATAAGGAACGGTTGCTGGAATTGGGTATATGAAGGCCTAGGCGTGACATGATAACAGTATTCCAATATTTGAGGGGCTGCTACAAAGAAGAAGGTTCAACCTATTCTCCGAAGCTAGAACAAGGAGAGAACCAACCTTAATTAGAACAATTAACCAGTGGAACGACTTGCATCTGGAAGTTGTGGATGCTCCAACGCTGGAGGTTTTTAAGAAGAGATTGGGCAGCCATTTATCTGAAACACTGCAAGGTCCCTTCCGACTCTGTTATTCCGTTATTCTGTTAAAAGCAAGGCATGGGCCTTTCAATCAGGAATTCATAGGGGAATGGTGCATGCTTTTACATGCAAAAATCACTACAGCATTTGCAAATTTGCCTACATCATCATGTTCCCAGTATTTGTTTGCTGCTAAAACCCATAGCAGAAAAATATGGATCTGTGTTTGTAGAGGCAGAAATAATTGCAAAACTGAATGGATTCATGAGACTTTGGCAAATCTCTCTCTCTCTCTCTCTCTCTCTCTCTCTCTCTCTCTCCCTCCCTCCCTCCCTCCCTCCCTCCCTTCTTCTCCCTCTCCCTTCTTCTTCTCCCTCTCCCTCTCCTACAGGCAGAATTCATATGAAGGCAGATGAAATCAGTTTGGGGAAAGCAGTTTGTAATAGCATCAGTTCTGCAGAAATGATCAAGAGTTGTTTTCTTACAGTTTTTCCCAATCCGTAGGATGCTTGCATGGTTAGCTGCCTATGACTGCTGTGCATGTGGATTTACATGTAAAAATTATTGTTCATTATTGATGAGTCAACCAATTCAGAGCTCACCAATTCATTTAAATGCAAATCTTCAGTCTGAATAATATGACAGCAGGTAGGAGGATATTTCTAAGTGCAAAAATGTTGGGTTTATCCTTTCTATAATAGACTGAGGTAGTTCAGCATGTTGTAGGAGAGGAGCTATTGTCTCGGTCTGTTAGGTGATTCAGACACAGCATTTATACAGAAACAACCATTATGTGTAACAATTTTCCCAAATATTGCATGTTTTTTAGTACTTAGAAAAAATGAAGAAAAATAGCAACACCAAATAATAAAACGGAAACATTTTCATATGCCAATCAAGACCCCGAAAACATACTGTGTAGAAACTTTAAGAAACAAATATTTTCTTTTTCATTTTCTTAAAAACCTTGATTTTGCATCATTTTCCTTTCACAAACATCTTTTTTTTTTTGCACTCAATTCCTTATAAGGAAAATATAGTTTATAACTGAACTTTCCTCTGATGATCCCCATGAATTTTTCATCCTGCTGGCGTACATCGATTTAACCTTTCCATAGGCTTAACCTTTTTCTGACTGTAAGAGTATCTCAAGCATTCCAGATCTATTAGTGTCCTGGCCATTGGAGGAAGGAGGCATTCTGATCCTTCTCCACTGCTTTAGTTTCCCTCCCAAATGCCTTTTGCTTTTCTGGTATTGTTGCATTTCACTTGCATCTATTTAACAGGGATAGATGATAGATGTAGAAGAGAGAGAGAGAGAGAGAGAGAGAGAGAGAGAGAGAGAGAGAGAGAGAGAGAGAGAGAGAGAGAGAGAGAGAGAGAGAGAGGTGATAGATGAGAGAGAGAGAGAGAGAGAAATAGATG
Source organism: Protobothrops mucrosquamatus (assembly GCF_001527695.2). NCBI lineage: Eukaryota > Metazoa > Chordata > Lepidosauria > Squamata > Viperidae > Protobothrops > Protobothrops mucrosquamatus. The sequence continues at coordinate 215,072 of NW_015387216.1, forward strand.
ATAGATGTGTGTGAGAGAGAGATGATAGAGATAGAGATGATAGATATATAGTAGAAGATAAATGATAGACAGACAGAGACAGACAGATAGACAGATAGATAGAGGTGATAGATGAGAGAGAGAGAGAGAAATAGATGATAGATGTGTGTGAGAGAGAGATGATAGAGATGATAGATATATAGTAGAAGATAAATTATAAACAGACAGAGACAGACAGACAGACAGACAGATAGAGGTGATAGATGAGAGAGAGAGAGAGAGAGAAATAGATGATAGATGTGTGTGTGAGAGAGATGATAGAGATAGAGATGATAGATATATAGTAGAAGATAAATGATAGACAGACAGAGACAGACAGATAGACAGATAGATAGTGATAGGAGAGAGAAATAGATGATAGATGTGTGTGTGAGAGAGATGATAGAGATAGAGATGATAGATATATAGTAGAAGATAAATGATAGATAGACAGAGACAGACAGATAGATAGATAGAAGATAGATATAGATAGAGGTGATAGATGAGAGAGACAGAGAGAGAAATACAGATATAGATAGATAAATAGAAAAATAAATAGACCACCTTTGGATTTCATGTTATTTGAGTAAGGCTTGGTTATAGAGAGATAAACCTTATTCTTCTCCCTCTGGTGAGAAATAAACTGCTTTCACCCTGCAGCTGTGCATCCCGAGCTTTAAATCTTTTCCTTAACAACAGCCTTCAGAACAAAATGTCCACATCTGAAAATCCAAAACAAAGTTTCTGGATGACTATCTTAGTTCAGAAGCAAGCGGAGGTGTAATTAGGCAGCTGTACTCTTGCAAATTTCTATAGGATAAATTCCGAAGAGGTAATTCTGTTGTTGCAACAGACCAAGAAAGAATCTATTATCACCTTAAAAGTAAGCATAATTTCATGGATAGAGTTTTTATGGTCAGATATATCATGTGATTTAACAAATCCACTTGTATTCACAGAGCACAGTTAAAAGATGGTGAAGGGGATGAAAACTGAGGTCAGAAGACACTTAGTGAAAATGTATGTTTTACGTAGATCCCAAATAGGAATAAACAATCAAATCAGAATGAATTTGATTTATTATCAACAGATAGAAGAACTGGTAAAATAAGTAATAATATTTTTTTGGTTTTAAATGTCAACATGACTCAAGTATACTGCCAACCAGAAGTTGTTTATAACTTTTGGATATAATAATATTCCTTCCCCTGCTGCTGTAGCAACCGTTTTAACACAGTGGTCGCAACCCACAAACCTCACAGGCAGTGTGCAAAATTACTAGAGTCAATGGCACCAAATTCTGCATAGTGGGCCAGCAGGGCCAAAAGAACAGCTTTCTCTCCTCCCAGGTCCCGGCTTCAAAATCCAGGTCCATCTACAAGAGTGATCCCATGCACAGATCTACATGCCAGGCCATATAATCTGCTTCATCCAGGATTCTCTTCACCTTATCCAAAACGTTGCCCCCAAAGTGCGTCACAAAGTCTGGGAGGAAATTTTTCAACATGGTTGGATGTAAGAGGGCTTCTTCAGGAGTGGGCCTACCACTAGTCCCTCAGCCAGAGATGTACCATCACTCAAATTCAGCCTCCACTCAAGAAGCCAAGAAAGGGAAGGATCTAGCTCACACATAGCAACAAATACGTTGTTACTTGTTGTTAGCTGAGGAGGGAAGAGACCCCTTAATGACCACAGCAGCCAAACTGCTCCAACCATTTTCTTGAGACAATGGCATAACATAAAGATTACTGCTGTAAAGAAATAGTGCGTATAAAGGCATTATTTTGTATTTTCCCCTCTCAAGCTCTGGAAGAGAACTGTAATTAAGAACAGCTGAATTAGTTGCAGGTTTTCCTGCATTATTTTTCTCCCATTCCCACTTTTCTTTCAAAGGAGAAGAGGATTTCAGTTGATTCGTAGATGAGATATGGTGATTGTTTTACTTGCTTAGTTATGAACAGACCATGGGAATGTATGAATATCCAGGCTTTACTTGTACGATGATATCTGGGTCTGTAGTTTTCGTGGCTTCAAAGACTTCAATGGAATCCCAAGGGAAGACCAGTCTTTTTGAGTGGGTTAGAAGAGAAACAGATACACCTGCTATATCCATAAACGGACATTTTTCAGATCAGAAAATTCGGGCAGCCACAATAGAAAGAAGCATGTAAAAGAAAACAACTCAGTCATTTCCAATGATAAAGCAAGCTCAAAAACACAAGAGATGTTAAGTGATTAGAAGCAGGGAGAAATTGCTGAGAAATTACAAAATAGACTTTGGTCCTGGTCTTCACTGAAAATGATAATCCAGTTGTCCTGAAACAATCTTGTCCTTATCTCTTTGTACTTTTGTAGCATCTGAAGATGGATGGTTGTGCAATCCACACATTACAGTCTACAATGGTTGGCAGCAACCGCTGTGGGAACTTGGCTAGCAGTACCTCTGAGAAAAGTGAGGTCCCACACTTAGGCAAGAAAATCCAAATGCATAGGTATAGAATAGGTCCGTGGTGGCAAACCTATGGCACATGTGCCACAAGTGGCATGCAGAGCCCTCTCTGTGGGCACGTGCACCGTCACCCCAGTCCTAGGCCTTCAGCTGGGTTTTATAAAACCTTTTCGCTTTAGGCCTCTACCGCCGTGTGCAAAAAAAAGGTTCAATCAATCAATTTCAATTTCTCGCAGGAAAAAAAAGATCTCGCAAAGTTGGAATTGATTGATTGAACTTTTCAGTCCCATCCAGTCTGTCATTACCACCGCAGCCACGCCCACCCAATGGGCCACACCCACCCAATGGGCCATGCCCACCCAATGGGCCATGCCCACCTGGCACCCGACGATACATAAGTGGGTTTTGGGTTGCAGTTTGGGCACTCGGTCTCTAAAAGGTTCGCCATCACTGGAATAGGTGATAGCCAGCTCAACAGTAGTAACTGCGAGAAGAATCTAGATGTCTTCATAGACCACCACTTACTTATGAGCCAGTAGAGTGCTGCAGCTGCCTCCCCCTCCGCCGCCAAAAAACTCCAATGCAGTCCTAGGCTGCATCAACAGAAGGATAGTATCAAGATCGCATGAAATGATAGTGTGCTGTCAAATTTTGAAGCACTGTCTTGCTGGTGCAACAGAACGTCTCAACTTGCCAACGGACTCAGGGGGAAGGGAGGGGAGAGACTGTGGAATGCAGACTTCGAAGACTAAGAAAGCAGACCATGAGAATCAAGGACAATTGCCAGGTGTCAGGCCAGACTCAAAGATGCTCTCTCATAACAATATTTCCCGACATGATTGGGCAACGTGACTTGACCCAGAGAGAGGAGGAAGAACTCTATGCTTTTACTATGTTGGGTTGGGAGAGGTCTTGCCAGAGCTGGTTTTACTTTCATCAGTGCCAAAGTGATATACTCAATAAAGTTTTACATGAGAAGATTGGAAAGTCTCAAAGGTATTTGCTTGGTTGGGTTCATCAGTCGGAACTTCAACAGCTGCTTTATACTGTACTGGTAAGATTTTTACCATACTTTGAATATTGCATCCAGTTCAGGTCGCCATGATACAAAAAAAGATGCTTAAACCTTAGAAAGAGTACAGAGAAAAGCAATACATGTGATAAGGGGTCTGGAGGCTATGGTAGCACAGTGGTTAGAATGCAGTATTGCAGGCTAATTCAGCTCACTGCCAGGAGTTCGATCCTTACCCACTCAAGGTTGATTCAGCCTTCCACCCTTCTGAGGTCGGTAAAATAAGGACCCAGATTGTTGGGGGTAATAGGCTCACTCTGTAAACCACTTAGAGAGGGCTGTAAAACACTTATGAAGCGGAATATAAGTCTAAGTGCTACTGCTATTGCTAAACCATACAATGAATGACTAAGAGAACTAGATATGTCTAGTCTAACAAAGAGAAGGACTAGAAATGACATGAAAGCAGTCTTCCAATACTTGGGAGGCTATCACAGAGACGAGGCAGTCAACCTATTCTTCAAAGCACTTGAAGGCAGAACAAGAAGCAACATTCTACAGCATTCAAAATTCTACAACATTCTATGGAAGCTTATGAAAGAAGTCTCCAACCTAGAACTAAGGAGAAATTTCCAGTGAGAACAATCAGTCAATTGCCTTCAGAAATTGTGGGTGCTCCATCACTGGAGGTTTTTAAGAAGAGACTGGACAGCCATTTGTCCTGAATGATATAGCATCTCCTTCTCAAGCAGGGGGTTGGACTAGAAAACCTCCAAAGTCCCTTCCAACCTTGCTATTCTATCTTCATTATGTTCTAACGTCAAAGATCAAACATGGAATCCTTTGCAAGAAAAGCAGAAGCCCAAGTGAAATCCCACTGACCTCTAGTGGCTATACTATTGTATCATTGCAACTTGTACATTTTCATTGCCCCCCCCCCTTTGATACAAAAATGGAGCAATGACACTAAAGAATTTTTCTGAGTCAAGATTTAAGCAGCAGAAATATGTTTTTTTTTAAGGAAAGGTATACATTTTTTAAAAAGCTTGGCCAAGGCCCACATTTCCTACGATGCAGACATCTCAGGTAGGAAAAGGTTTAAAAAGATACAAACCCTTTACAAAGATCCCAACAAAACCCTCAAGGGTGACCTCTGCTGCTGAAAGCTGATCAAAGGACTCATCGTAAAAGGATTCAAACTGAATTAAATCACCCCCTTCTAGTTCAGAAAGGTAGCTGAGCTCTTAAGAAGAAAAAAAAAACCGATGCCCAAACGTAATAAAATTAAAGATAGGGAAAGGAGACTGGAGAGTAATTAATTAAATTACAAACCATTGCTCAGGTAACTGGCTGTGAGAAATTCAATAGAGCTAAAAGCCTGCATCAGTGTTTTAGCAACTGACAATTTGAATAAGCTTCTGTGTTGATCTCTAGGTCCTTCCTAATAGTTGTTTGAAGGTTAAAATCAGAAAGTACCATGTAATATGAATCATGCACCCAAGCTAGCATAGAGTTCTTGGAAAAGGCTCATCCTGGGCTCAGCCCCCTGAGCAGGCTGAACCCATTAGCTTTCTCTGAACTGAGAGCAGCTACTTTGAGGGATTTGTTTCTACCATATATGCATTGATATTTAGGGCATAGGAGTCCATTTCTAAATATTTAATTGCACCATAGAAGATGTGCCTTTTAGTCATATCCTTAAGTAAGACTGGGTTCACACACTCAGCCTATAGTATTAACCCAACCAGCATGGTCAGGTTATGATTCAGAATATATATTTGCATGCCTGTGTGTTTCTGTGTGTGTTCCTGTGAATGGAAGCAATTGAGCTAATATGATAAACCATGCTTTGGTTTTCTATGGGTTAGTACAGTGGTTCTCAACCTTTTTAATGCCGCAACCCCAACCGGTCATAAGTCGAGGACTAAACCGGTCGTAAGTCGAGGACTAAACCGGTCGTAAGTCGAGGACTACCCAACCGGTCGTAAGTCGAGGACTTTCCCTGCCCGGGAGTGCCGCGCATGCGTGGTTCCGCCCCCTGCGCCGGCCGAGGCATAGCTGGCAAGCGGCAGAGACGGAGCAGGCCGACCACCAGCTGGCCCAGCCCAAGGGAGGTAAGGCACCCGCCAGAAAAGGGGAAAAAAATGGCGGACAAAAAAAATGGTGGACAGCCTTGCTTGGCGACCCCCATGAAATGGTCGATCGATCCCAAATGGTGTCCCGACCCACAGGTTGAGAACCACTGGGTTAGTATATTGTGAAAAAAGCAGCCTACGTCAAGCTCTCAGTGTTTAGAACTCTTGCATTGGAGAGAACCTCTTATATATAATGCATTTCTAACACTTAACAGAATCTGCTGTTCTTTGGTATAGTGATGAAGGTGTTGGCATAGAAGCCAGGAGGCGGTGAGTACTAGGGTTCACATAGGCATAAAAGTTGGCTGGATGACTTTGGACCACTCTCTCAACATAACCCATCTCACATGGGAGGAAGGAAGATATGGCATGTGTGCCATTCTTAGTCTCCCAAGTAATCCAGGATTCTTCCTAGGCAGCATCTCTTCTTCCCCACCACCATAGTCTTCTAAGGTAGTGGTGGGATCCAAATACCTTAACATCCGGTTCTCTGTGTGGATGCAGGCCTGGGCCTCCGAGGCCTAGAATGGACTTGCGGAAGTGACATCAATGCACTTCCTGTGGGCTATTCTAGGCCTGGGAGGCTTCCACCAGACCTAGAACGGACTTCCGAAAGTGACATCAACGTACTTCCAGCGGGCCGTTCTAGGCCTGGGAGACCACCTCCAGGCCTCCGAGGCCTAAAATGGACTTCCAGAAGCAGCATGGGTTCAGCCGGTTCTCTGAACTCAACAAAATTTAGCTACCAGTTCTACTGACCCAGTGCGAACCGGCTGAATCCCACCACTGTTCTAAGGTCATTCTCATATTCCACTTCATTGCACTTGAGTTGACCAAATATAAAAAAAGGCAGGATAAAAATATAATAATCATTTACATTAAGACAAGAGACTTCTTTCTCTGCAATAAATAACTGAATATTGGGGACCATGAATTTTAAACTGCAAAACCGAACATTTAATTAGGAGTAAAATCCAATGGTTAAGATCAGATTTATCTTTTTTAAATAAACGTGGGATTGTTCAGTTAGCAGGCAGAAAAATAATTAAATTTATAGTTCAAGAACAATAACTCCGACTGTAACTCAACTGGTCTATGGGTTGGGATGAGAAGGAAGCTGCATCATGCAGACAAGTTCTGAAGGAATCTTCAAGAGACAACTTTGAGGAAATCTTAGTAGGATGGGGTCATGAATTTTCTATTCCAAGTATAAAAAGGTGAATCAGAAATAGGAGCACAAATCGAGATTGTAGAAAATAGTTTATGAAGGTCCAATGTAATCACCTCTCTGACTCCATATGCTAAGAAATTCCTTAGATTAATAAGGGTAACATTGAGTATATATAACATCCTGAGGGCAGGTATATTAAGATTTGGTCATAATCTAAATCTTTGCGGATAGAGCATATTTATAAATAGAATTCCAGTATGATACTGTAAGGAGAGGGAGCATCATTTCAATGCCGTGCACCAAGTTGGCATTTGCTTAGATCTGGTTTTGCAACAGCGTAAACAATCACTGGGTGGGCATGAAATGATGTGCCCAGCTTGACAGCTTGACACTAAAGCCAGGTGCTTTCTTCTCTGAGACATGTCACTTGCTTAAAGCAATCCAAGCTCAAGTGTCCCTTTTCTGAAGAAGAGCAAGACTATATCTCTTCTGCCGGTGCAATTTAACTATTTTTCCTGGGGTTCTTCCTCTCATTTACAAACATTTGGAAATCTGCTTTTAACACATGAGCAGTCCCTTCTCCCTTGGAGCCACCGGAGAGTTCATTATAGCTTTCTGCAGCTCAAGAAAAGTGCTTTCTTAAAATGAATGAAAATCAACCAGCGTCCTCCGTCTGAGATTGTCAGTCGCTAACAAAGTTGCAGAAAACAATTCACACAAAAGAAGCAAAGAAAACTTGTAACGTTGAGAAGAGGGAATATTAAACTAAGATGGGATGTTAAAATAATTTTCATTTCGGCAAATCGTGTTTTTTGTTTTTTTGTTTTATGAACGAATCCCCCGAAGCAAAAGCTGCTGCAGAAAAAAAAAACCAACAACAGAAGGTTCACCTGGTTCTTGCAGCTTTCTTTCTTCACCTCTTTGTTATCTTTCCCACAACACAGTTTGAAGTACAATCTTTTTTTAACAATTAAATCCGCTTACAGACTTGAATGTACACCGGTAACACAATCTGGGTGTTTTTAGAGTCAAGCCGTTGAAATCAATGGGATTTAATTTAGTCTAGAGGAATTAGTCACGTAGGTTTCAGAGGATTGTACTAAAGGGGATTAAATTTGAATCCAAGTCCTTCTGGTCAAAAGAGGAATGTCTTCTGATTTGAATAATAAGAATACTGTAGGTGTCCGTGTTTATAGCCCAGAGTTATCCATATATTTCCAAGAAAAATGGGAAGTTTGCATTATATTGAGAGAAGAATTCCATTTTTAGCTGCACTATCAAAAACCTGAATTACAATACAAAGGATAAAACAAGTAATATAAACTATTTTAAAACTAAAGCAAAGCACCAACATAGAAAACATTTGAAAGAGACATTATAGGTAGTTGTATTCATAAGCTGAATCACCGCGTGACCAGACCTGAGTCAACAAACATTTTTTATAGCAATTGTAAATTGAATAATCCAGGTTGTTAAGTGAATCATGTAGTCATTAAACAAATTCAGCTTCCCCAATGGACCTTTCTGCTGGAAACTGGCAAAAAACATATGTTTCAAATTGTGTTCACATATCCAGAAGACACTGCAACAGATCATCAATACGAGACAATTGCAACTGCCTGAATTGTGATCCTGTGACCACAGGGGCAGTGCAGCAGTTTGCAACATTTGTAAGTGCAAGTTTGGATCATAAATGACTTTTTCGGAGGCCGTTATAACTTTTGACTGTTGGTAAATGAATGGTTCTAAGTTGAGGACCACCTTTAGATTGGCTTGCTGAATTTATATCAGCACATATTCTTTATATGTGTTCTTTTGCTGTATTGAAGCTTTCAAAGTCGCCTCTGAAGTCTAAAAGCCAGTACAATGCCTGGGGTGTAACTGGTTTCAGAACTGCCACACCTTGTTTGCCCCATATAGGTTGGTGATTGGAGCCCAGCATCATCATCATTGGCCATTGTTGTTGGGTCATTAATGCTGGGTAGAGAGAAGGTGAGGAGCCATGAAGAGATGAGGAACACATCCATTGAGAATCAAGGAAATGCGTAAAACCCAGGTAGAATCTGATCCAGTACAAACATTGCTCAGGTGCTGCTTAGGGATTGAAAGAAATAGCCAGTTGGGGAATTTGGAGCATGTGCCTATATCTTAGGATATGTGAGCCAGGGATCTGAGTTCTTATCCCAGCATGGCTCACTCGGGTGAAACAAATACTGCTCAGAAGGGTGTATTGGGACTTAGGAACATTAACCTAGTGGCCTTCCTAGAGCAACGTAACCGCCATCAATGAGAGAGCCTGATCAATTTCAACTTTCTACTGCAGTGGCCCCCAACCTTTTGGGCACCAGGGACCAGTTCTGTGGAGAGAGGTTTTTTCACGGATCAAATGATGGCATGGTTTCATGTGCTGCCTGCATCCTGTGGATGGGGATTCACTTGTTTGCTTGGCTCGGTTTCTGGCATGCCGTAGCCCAGTGCCAGTTCATGGACTGGGGGTTGGGGACCTCTGCTCTACTGCATGTTTCACAGCATGCAACCTTAAGGTACTCCCGTGCAGGGTATCAGCTATGGCAGCAGCCACCCATTAAGACAACTGGTTGAGCTAAGTGTTATTTAAAAAAAAAAAAAGCATTGAAAGTGGCTGTAGAAACAGGGTTCCACTGTCTATCACAGCCCAAAAAAGAAATGAATTATGGGCAGAGAGCCCAGCGATGTGCTCCCAGATATCATTTTGACTCACCTCCTTCATGTGCTCTACTGTAGAATGTCCACAAAGGCAATTTTCTCCTCTTTTCTCATGGAAGTCACCATTTCTACCTTGATCCAGCTTTAGCTTGACTCAACAAGGACTGGCACTAAGACGGATGCTTCACTGTGAGGATTGGCCCTCTACAAAAAGTAAGCAGGCTGTCTCTCTTCTTTCCTGTGGCAAGGAGGCTGTGGGGATCAGTTCAAGGTTTTTACAACTTTTTTTTAAATGAAAGACTTATGTTTCTTAATTATTAATTTCTTCATTCTTAAGTTCCATGCCTAAACTATAGCAAGAAGGAAGGGAAAAGGCTTCTTCTGGGAGGAAATGTCTTCCATCCCTGTGCACTTTCCGCCCAATAGTAAGTTTAGAAAAAGGGCTTGCTGACCAAGACGAGACTCAAGTGATAACAAAACTCTTTCTTTGCTCCCCTCCAGTGGTCAGCTGGATTTCTGCAGTGCAGCTATGGAATTGCTACCTAAAGGAAACGATAACCACAAGGATATTGCTTCTGGCATTCAACAATGAATTTGATACTTGAGGACCAAAAGTGTCCTGAGGATCACTGTGCCAGTGCATACAGCCATTGACCCAGTTGAAGGATGCTTTCCCAATCGCATTCCAAAGTGTTGCAAAAACAGAATTAAATGTGTGGTGAGCTCTAATGGCTCAGTCTACCCCATTTTATGAAGTTACATTAAAGTCCTCCTTTGATCTGATGTGTCTAAACTATTGTCACAGGCAGTATCACAGTTGCTAAGCAACTCTCTTCATCTATGCGGAATTGCCTTTTTATTTTTTATTTAGAAGAGTCAGAATTTTTTTTGTCGCAGCCAAAATAGCATTCTTCAAAGAAGAAAATGCTAAGGAGAAGAGTTGCACTGAAGAATTCAAACATTTTAAAGAGTTAATTCCAGCTGAGTTACAGAGTTAATAGAGTCTTTGATTACAGTATTTTGGATGCTGATGTCTACGTACATATATTTCTGCAGGTTAAGCACAAAGAGTTATTCTAAAACTTTTATTCTGTGTGGAAAACACCATGGTGTGGAAGAGGAGGAGGAAGAGACAGTGGTAGGAGACAAGAGCATTGTCATTTTGGGTTTGTCACCTTGTGCCTTCAAATGTACTGTATTGGGTAACTCCCAAAAATCCCAGAATTGTTAGAATGCAATGTTGTATTCTAACATCTGAGTAGCACCAAAATCGATAAGTTTAAAAAATAATTAATTTACTAAAGCAGCAATAGAAATAAGGTGCAGTCTGAGACTTCCGGTGGCAGGCGATTTCGCTGGTCGCAGCTGTTTGCTGCCTCCCGCCTGTTTTGCGTAAAAGCCGGTTTGACAGCCAGCATCTGCTGTCAAACGGCTTGATACCTTTCCCCTGGGCATAAGGGGATCGGTGAGCTGCCCGGGGTAGGAGTTGAGTTCCCGAGTCGTCCTATATGGACGATGTAGGCGA
>NW_015387216.1:227584-228690 GCF_001527695.2 Protobothrops mucrosquamatus
TTTTAAATAGGGATAATTTTTAATGATTTTAATAATGTCACAGACTATAAATATTTGGTTTTAATTGGCTTTTATAGGGGAAATGTTGTGTTGTGTTGTTTGTGTTGTGTTATTTTAATATGCTGTGAGCCGCCCTGAGTCCCGTGGGGAGAAGGGCGGCATATAAATTATGAAAAATAAATAAATAAATAAATAAACATCTGAGTAGCACCAAAATCGATAAGTTTAAAAAATAATTAATTTACTAAAGCAGCAATAGAAATAAGGTGCAGTCCTTTTATAGCAATAGCAATAGCACTTAGACGTATATACTGCTTCACAGTGCTTTACAGCCCTCTCTAAATGGTTGACATAGTCAGCATGTTGCCCCCAACAATCTGGCTCCTCACTTTACCAGTCTTGGAAGGATGGAAGGTTGAGTCAACCTTGAGCCAATCAGGTTCGAACTGCTGGCAAGCGGCAGAATTAGCATCCAATACTGCATCCTAACCACTGCACTATCTTTTAGAGCTATGCCCTATACTTTTCCCACTTGAAAACTTCCCAGAGCTGGCCTTTTGGTCATCAGGACATTTCTTAAAGCCAGAACTTCCTTGGTTATTACATTACAGCATGAAAGTGGAGCGATACAGCTCTTGTTAACATCTGTTAAGAGAATAAAAGACTTAAGAAGTAAGATAAGTACTTGTATAAGAAAAAGTGATACATTAGATATTATCTAAGTCAGTGGGAGACATACTGTGGCTTCCAGATGTTGCTGAACTACAATTCCAAGAACGCCCAATCAGTCTAGCCAGTGGTGAGGGATACTGAGATTATAGTTCAGCAACATCTGGAGCACCAAAGTTGCCTTCTCTTTATCTAGGCTATAAGTACGCTTTGCATACAGATTTTCATTTCGATCTCTTTTTATTCCTGTCCAAGTTACTGAAAGAGAAGAATTAATGGCAGTGTTAGTGGGAAACCAGAGCAAGATTAGGAATATTAATGTTCTAATTAAAAGCACAGTGACTATGCTCAGTGAAGCAGATCTGCAGCAGACCAATTCTGGAAAAGGGAATAAAAAGTGGTTGGGGTAACCTGAGATATTTCTCCTTCCCTCCCAC
>NW_015387216.1:229892-276560 GCF_001527695.2 Protobothrops mucrosquamatus
TTTTATTCCTGTCCAAGTTACTGAAAGAGAAGAATTAATGGCAGTGTTAGTGGGAAACCAGAGCAAGATTAGGAATATTAATGTTCTAATTAAAAGCACAGTGACTATGCTCAGTGAAGCAGATCTGCAGCAGACCAATTCTGGAAAAGGGAATAAAAAGTGGTTGGGGTAACCTGAGATATTTCTCCTTCCCTCCCACAATTTTATTTTGTTTTTAAATATAATAAATCATTTATGGGGTTTATATAAATTTATGTATTTTCATTTTTATTTCAATTATATTTTTAATGAGAATCTGAAGGCTAAGAAAAGAAGACCTGAAGAAAAATAAATTGGGATGTTCCTCAAGGAATTGAAGAACTGAATTGTAGGTAAGCTGTATACATGGACCATGCAAAGGTTAGCAACTGGTGCTCATGCCCAGCAACATGCATAGGTACTTTCTTTTATCTCATTTGACCTTTATCATTTTTAGCAATAAAAATAGCACTTAGACATATATACCACTTCATAGTGCTTTATAGCCCTCTTCTAAACAGTTTTACAGAGTCCGGGTCCTCATTTTACCAACCTCAGAAGATCGGAAGGCTGAGTCAACCTTGAGCTGGTCAGGATTGAACTGCTGGCAGTTGGCAGAGGTAGCCTGCAATGCTGCGTTCTAACCACTGTACCACCACAACACTGTTTTAAGATATTTTTTTTAGAAAGTAAGGATGTACTGTAATACATCTGCAAGGCATGTTGGTTCATAGGCAGAGGAGGAATCCAGCATTTATTAGGACTACACCACACAAAATGGAACAAAATAATGCACAAAGTGAATATAATTCATTTGCAAGTAATAAAACCATATATTATCCCTGAAAAATGCAATAGCTCTATCCTGTTCTGCAAATGATAAAGTGTTGAACAGGGACTACAGCTTCAAGCATTCTGAAGAGTCAAGCCTCACAACATTCGCAGATGCAGGAAGCACACCACCTTTCATGTATCCAAAGAGGACGTTTAAGCATTCATTCATTCATTCATTCATTCATTCATTCATTCATTCATTCATTCATTCATTCATTCATTCTGTTGAAAGAAAAATCTTCATCAGGGTCCAGTCCAAGCTGGGAATAAACAAAATGGAGACTGCTTTTAAAAGAAGGATGTAGCTTATGGAAGAGCAGAGCCAGACAGGAATGTGGCTCTGGGAAAGCTGACCACATGTAGCTGGGAGTGGTGGGTTTTTATACTTTTTTGGGCTTTTGTGCTTGAGGTTGTTTCCTGTTCCTGTGGCATGAACTTTGACCTGAGCTTTTGAGCATGTCCTTTTAGTATTCTGATGATGGTGGGTTAATCCTATAATGTCCTAAAGGTCATGTCCTTAGAGTTTGGGTGGGGTATGTACATTTCAGGGGTCTTTGACTTTCTAATCTCATCAGTTCCAAGCTTCCTGGTCCCAACCTTTCTGAAAGAATTATCAGATCTGCATTTCTACAGACCTGGCCTCTGCCTAGTTTCTACTTGGGGCTATTAAGAAAAACTGGGCCTGCTTTTCTGCCTTTAAGATCCTTTGGGGAAATATAATATTCTGCTTATTTAATATTCCCCAAAATATTCTTTCTTGGGGGGGGTGACTTCCCACAATTCAATATGACCACCCATCTCAAAAGTGACTGGACATTAAACAGAATTAAAATAAAATTACAAGCAGTAGAAAAAAACTAAAATACACAGCGGCTGCAAAAGATCAAATCTATCTATCTATCTATCTATCTATCGATCGATCGATCGATAGATAGATAGATAGATAGATAGATAGATAGATAGATAGAGATAGAGATAGATATAGATATAGATATAGATATAGATATAGATATAGATATAGATATAGATATAGATATAGATATAGACAGACAGACAGGCAGGCAGGCAGACAGACAGACAGATAGATACTGTAGATAGATATAGAAAGATATAGAGATATATAGAAATATATAAAAATCCCTTTGTTTCTAGTTTCTAGCCTCTCTATTTGTTAATCATGGTTGCTCATCTATTAAAGCTGACTGCAGGCTACTTTGGATTCAGCTCATCGGGTAGCAATTAACTGAGGTGGATTTTAGTCGTAAACTTTTACCTCCAAGTCTTTCCTTGATATATGTTTCAACTAGTTCAGGAAAGTAAGTCCAGTTTCAGATTCATGACTGAATGAATAGGATTGAAGCTCTCCTATTTTTAACCTTTTCCAATGGAAAAAAAATCACTCTCTGCAATCTCGTGCTACATTTAAAAGACCATACTTCCCTAGCAACCCAAATGCTCCGTTTTTAAAGGTAGGGCATCACGTTTAGTTAAACAAAAAAACCTGCAATTCAGATCTCTAGGCTACAAAGCTCTGCTCTTTTATTTGGGAGTCAGCTTGACCAGTTCAGAGAGACCTTACCCTTTGGTAGAAATGTATGCTGCTGCAGTTTCAGCCTTTCCATTACATGACTGGGAAACGTGGCTCTGAAAGTTGGATTTCACAAACATTCAGAAAAAGAGCTGAATGCGGTCTATACATATTTAAAGATCTGCCTAGAACAATAAAATAAGGAAACATTGTTGAGCATAATAGAATTTATTGTAAATTGATTTGTGTCTAAATGTAAAGCCAAATATAACTATTAAGGTATAATAATATCTAGTGCCAAAAATTCAGAAAACAGAAATGATGTCTTGCTTCCAATATCTGTTCTGTCAGTTCCACCAGGATTGATCAGATTTGATGTACAAAAATCTGGAATCGAGGCATAAAGTTGGAGAATCCCGGAGGTCTTTGCTGCCCACTACTGGGCTTCTGGATTGTTGCACCGAAGAACTAGTTCTTTTAAAATTATGCAAACTGAATTGATAGAAATGGGGCACAATTAGTCTAAATTATTCCCTCTTTCTTACAAGAATATGACCTAATCAATGTCTATTGTGTAAAGTCTCTTGTGTTCTTTGGTTAGTGCAGGGGTAGGCAACCTCAGCTCTTTTATGACTCATGGACTTCAACTCCCAGAATTCCTGAGTCAGTTATGCTGACTCAGGAATTCTGCGAGTTAAAGTCCATGAGTCATAAAAGAGCCGAGGTTGCTTACCCCTGGTAGTGACATAAAGCATTTAACATTCACAGAAGACAAGAATCCATTCCAAGCATTTCCCCAGGAACATGACTGGTAGTTGAAGATGATGGAAGAGAATGGATGACATTTCAGAACAGGTACAGAAATCCATCTCATACTGTGACCTACACAGAGCGAATATTTGTACAACAAAATGTAACACAGCTTAGATACAATAGATCTCTGACCAACATGGACCATTTTTTTTCCACATTTGCTACTTCACAGAATTTTTGTGTTCACTTTTTGGTTCTTCGTTTAGAAGAAGTATTTTTTTTAAAAAAAATAATAGTGGTGAGTTTCTGTTGACAGGATTTCCAAGCAAAACTGGAGGGGGTGCCTCCCATGGCCAAGCCCAAAGAGGTCCAGATGAGGGTCACTGGTAGACAGGGGAATTAGCTGGGTGACTTTGAATCATTCACATTTTCTCAACTTTCAGTGCCCCAACACTGGAGGTTCTTAAGAGGAGATTGGTCAGCCACTGGTCTAAAATGGTATAGGGCAGTGATGGTGAACCTTTTAGAGACCGAGTGCCCAAAAACTGGCCCACCCACGCTCCGTCCACCCGCTCCCACCCTGCTCCGCCCTCACCCCTCCCACCCTCAGGGCCATCCACGGCACGCCGCAGATTGCCCAGGCGGCCACGCCCTCCACCCGCACCCCACAGCATCATCTGCTGCCCAGCTGCCATGTGCTTAGCTGTACAGCTCCGCACGGGCCGCACCCAGGGTGACTCTTTTCCAGGGGGGCTGCTGGTGAGGAGGGGTCTATGGGGGGAGGCAGGGCTAGGGCGACAGTGTGAGTGCCCACAGAGAGAGCTCCAAGTGCCGCCTCTGGCACTAGTGCCATAGGTTTGCCACCATTGGTATAGGGTTTTCTGCCTGAGCAGGGGGTTGGACTAGAACAGAGGTCCCCAACCTTTTGGGCACCAGAGATTAGTTCTGTGGAGAGAGGTTTTTCCGCGGGCTGGAGGGTGCGTGATTTTGTGTGCTGCCTACATCTTGCGGATGGGGCTTTGCTTGTTTGTGCGGACCAGTTGCTGGCATGCCGTGGCCCGGTACTAGTCCACGGACCAGGGGTTGGGGACCCCTGGACTAGAAGACCTCCACGTTGGTCCCTTCCAACTTTGTTATTCTGTTATTCTCATTCTTGGTCTGTGGGAGTAAAATTAGGAGGAGGAGGAGGCATCACCTTGAACCTTCAGAGAAAAAGCAAGTGATCAATCCAATCAATATATAATAGAAATGCATTGCTGGGAGAGACTCAAAAGTGGGAAGAATGGGACCTTCCTGTTCTACTAACAAAACCAGCTCCGGCTCATAAAATCTGATACTGGACTGTATCCAGGGCAATAGTTTCTGCAGGAGGGAGACCAAATCTCAAAGAGGACATTGCACACATGTGCAAAAGGACTGAGGCTTTGATAGTGCAGCCACATCGACCAATTTGCAGATTTTGATCCTCCCTGTAGATGACACGTCCTTCAGAGTACCTCCTGGATTTTAGGGCTCCCTATAAAGAGTGGTGAGTCATGCCTTTTCAGTTTGCTGGCATCTGTAAAAAAAAATGGCTTTTTACAAGCAACTGCAGCTGCTAAGTAACACAAACTTGCTTCCAAGCCAACAGAAAGTGACCCAAAATTTTTTTTTGCTGGAAATCTGGGGTAGAAATCCTTTTTTTAGGCAAGCCAACAACATCTGGTGAGTGGGATGTAGGCTGTGCAATAATGAATCCTGTTCATCCACACTGAGTCAGTTATATTCTAAAAGTTGTCTCCTGGTGTTTGTTACCTTGTGTAGTGAGATTGAGGCCTACAGAGTGAAAAGCAGAGATTCAGAATCTCTTCTTCCATAAGCCCTACAGATTTTGTCACCCTGGTTCCACCTCCTGCTTTGGGGTAGCAGCTTGGTGGTTCCTGTTGCCATGATTTGGGAAGATGTTCCTCATGTATCATCCATCCCATTAACTCTGGCGGGAAAAGAAAAAGATGGGGCTCATATAATCCGATGATTAAATATTGAAATACAGATAGTCCTTCCCTTACAACAGTTCATTTAGGGACTGTTCAAAGTTACAATGGCCCTGAAAAAAGTGACTTATGGCCATTTTTCATACTTATGACCGTTGCAGCATCCCCATGGTCATGTAATCAAAATTCAGATGTTTGGCAACTGACTCATATTTATGAGGGTTGCAGTATCCTGGGGTCATGTAATCACCTCTTGTGACCTTTTGATAAGTAAAGTGGACTAGATGACCTCCAAGGTCCCTTCCATCATCATCATCATCATCATCATCATCATCATCATCATCATCATCATTATTATTATTATTATTATTATTATTATTATTATTATTATTATTATTATTATTGTCAATGGGGAAGCCAGATTCACTTAACAATCGTGTTACTAAATTAGCAGCTGCAGTGATTCACTTAACAACTGTGGCAAGAAAGGTTGCAAAATGGGGCAAAACTCACTTAAGAAATGTCTCACTTACCAAAATAAATTTTGGGCTCAGTTGTGGGCATAAATCAGGGACTACCTGTAATTTTAACAGCCACCTCCTGGCTACACAGTGTGGTTACTAGGGAATTTATGCCTTCTTCTTCTTGCCCCATCCAACCCCCTGGAAGTTAAAACAGTTTTAGGTAGCCAAACAAAATCAACTTTGAAAAGATAAAATGTAAACACCTCACCTTAATTTTAATGGCCAATCATAGTAGCATTTGCAATTTAGGTAAAAACAAACAAACAAAAGAAATAAATCCTTCCTACCTCCAACATACAATACTCGGGACCGTATTGTATCACAAGGTGAAGTGGGATAATTTGATCCTAATCATTTGCACCTTGAGCGAGAACTCTGGGTTGATTTGTTCAATGATCTTTTGCTTTGTCTTCTTGGCTGTCCACTGTATTCTCTGGAGTCTTCTCCAACACCAAGGTTCAAATGTGTCAATCATAGTGAAAAAAAATGTGAAACCAAGCATCATACAGATTTTTTTTTAAAAAAAACCAGAACATTTGCAAATATTATTGGCGGCAAGTATTTATTGCCATAGAAATTCCTGAAATTCAATTTGCATTTCCTGTATTTCTCCAAATTTTTAGAAATTCCATGCCTTAAGGCTGCTGGGAATGAGGGACTAATCCCCTGTAGTTTTCCTGGCAAGATTTTGTAAATGGTTTGCCATTGCCTCTTTCCTAAAGCTGAGAGAAAGTGACTGGCCCAGCGTCAAAACGCTGAGAACTCACAGTCTCCTGGTTTCTAGTTGGAGTCTTTAACCTTTACACTAAATTGATTAGAATACTGGATGTATTCTAGAATGTTCCATATCCCTCTAGATTTCTGAGGCTGTCCTCCACACTAACACAGGAGTTGTGAGGGCAATCCAACCACAGCTATAGGCCACAAGGTTTGTAGAATTCGTGGAATCTATTGCAAATATTGCTTTATAAGTCATGCTTGTATGAGATGTCGGGACACAAATAAGTAATGGCAGTACAATATTTGCCTGACACAGTCACCATGCAGTTGTGTCACCATTCTGGCATCATCATGGTTTGATACAACTGCTAAAGACAATATGATTAAAGTTCAACTATGCTGCAGGATCACTTTTTTTCATTATTTCTAGAATTTGTTCCGATCAGATTTGTTTCTGGCGTAAAAATGTGGTGAATAAATAAACAAAAAAGAGAACCAGTTCATTCTTGAAGCATCATCAATAATTCTTAAAGATTTGTCTGATTCCAACTGTGCAACCAAGGGAGTGGGATTTTTTTCCAGGGTATAAAATGTTTTCCCTTCATTTTTCAGGTAAGTATTCTAGTCAAATACATCTAGAAGAATAAGACCAGGGAACTTGCAATATACAGAGAACAATCTGCTGGTGCAGCAGAACACTCTCCTAAACATTAAAAGACGATCCAGCAGTAACAATGCTCTTTTTTGCTGTTGTTGTTTACTTGTTTTAAAACACATAATTCATTAGAATATTGTATGCTCTGAGAATAGAGAAGATAATTTGGCTTGAATCATAAATATTAATAAGGTTCTATAAAAGTGTTTATACGGCACGTTTACACGATGGTCTTAGGATGCAAGCCTGAAGAAACTATTAAGTAAATCTCATTAAGTGTGCAGACACAGTCTCAACCCTTTGCTTCCCATTGCAGGCTGACAATGCTTCTCCACCCGCTCACTGAAGATGGAGCATGTTGCTCTACTGCATTGCTTCCACATCACTGCATCAGTCAGTTCAATCAACTGAAGTGCACAAATAACACATTAACCTACATTTCCTCAATGCCTTTTTGGTTCTACCATAGCCTGGAGCACAGTTTTAATGTTAGGTATAAAGGAAAGGGTTTTTTTTTTAATGGGTTGGAGGCCATGTCAAACATTTTTCTTTCTTTCTGAAACCATCTGGGAAATTACCTTTCTTTGGTTTCTTGTTTGGGAAAAAAAGCTGAGTAAATAGGACAAACCCACAAATAGATCACATAACTCAGAAGAGAGAAATTAGCTCAGAGTATTTATCTCGAAAGGATTGTCTTTTAAAAACGACCAGCAAATCATATCTGTTACACAGGATTCTTTATAAGTTCCTCTGTCTACATAGGTCAAAGGTTTGTAGGTGGTTATTTTTTCTCTCTTAAAAGCCATGGTGAATCATTGCTTCATTGATCCACTTCATGCATTGTCAACATAATTTAAAAATACAATGAGCATATGAGAACTCAGTGCATGGAATATGCCAACCATGCATACAAGGGCTTTGTCTTTAGAAGAGGATTGAACAGAAGCTTAAGACAGGGATCTATTGGAACTCCTCTGGATAATTGGCAACAAGGCTTTCCTGATTCCAGTGACTACAAGGGGAAAATCAAAACAGGTGGAATGATGTCACAGCATCACAACTGAATCCCCACCTCTTTCTGCAGGTGTTCAACAATAACACATATAGAAAAGGAATGGGGCTTGGGGCGCACTGATGTGACTGCCATCTTGCTTGTTTTGACCTTCCCTCTAGAGCAGGGGTCTTCAAACTTGGCCCTTTTATAACTTGTGGACTTCAACTCCCAGAATTCCTCAGCCAGCATACCTGGCTGAGGAATTCTGGGAGTTGAAGTCCACAAGTCATAAAAGGGCCAAGTTTGAAGACCCCTGCTCTAGATCAGCAGCAGCAGTAACCATAAAATAGCTCTCCACCTACTTCAGAGATAGTGCTGAAATTAAGATTGGGCAAGGGGAAATTTTGTTTGGAATAATTTTGTAAACTGTTCGATACCAATACTCAAAGGAAATTCCTTGATTAGGAATTCTCAGGCTGCAGACTTTGGTTCTAGTTGATGAACAACTGAAGAAGTTCTGGAAATTGAAAAACTGAAGTGGGGAAGAATGTTGATCTCCAGCCTTTGAAGTGTAGCTAATTCTGCCTTACAATAGTTGGAATAAGAAGGTCTGCTTTTGATTCATTCATTCAAGTTAAAGGACACACAGGGTCTTAATCTACTCTGCCTTTGCTATCTCTCATCCAGACCTCTTGCAAGTGTAAGAAAAATTGTGCATTAATTTTGAGTAATTTTAGTTATTCTTCCCTTGGTAGTTTATTTTAGTACTGCATTACTGAACATAGAGGGATCTGACCAAAACAAGACATATTTATTTTTATTTACAGCCTTTCCTTCAAGACTGCAAAACAGTGAGAATTTCCGACAACAGCCACCCTGTGGGTTGGGTTGGGTTGAGAACGTCTGATCCAAAGTGACACAATGAGATCCTATGGCCAAGAGTGGATGTGAACCTATTAGCCCATTTCAGATATGTTGGTTCAAAAATGGTTGCCCTATTTTGCCCAATTGAAGGTTAAAAACAATGGAACAGACACCAGTAGAATATAGATATTGCTACTTGTAACTTATACATTTCAACCAAGCAGTTTTCAGCCACTGGCAAATCATCTGACTGGCAACGAACGTGGGGAGTTTGTGGTAAATTTCCATAGATCATAATTTTCAAATTACTGCCCTGAGACCTGGATGATCAATGTATATCACTGTCCTCTAGTAAGGTGTGCCATTTTAAAAAAAAAAAGCTGGATTCAGAAGACCTTTTCCAGAACAAAGGACCTCCTTTAGTTGGCAGAAGGACTTAAGAGTCATCAGAGTCTTCCTTGGTCATATGAATAGGGGGGGGGGGTGATTGCTCTTTCCTTCTGCAAATCCCAAACCTTCTTAGCTCCCTAGAGAAACTTGTAAGGGACAGAAGAAGCTGCAGGAGGAGGGAGTTAGACATGTTTCCTGTTTCCCTCCAGCAAGAATGTGTAAAGAATTCAGCCCCATTTGAGGGAATTTTGGATTCAGCTGGGATATTTCCTATGTATTAATTTTTACTTGTCTGGAGGCCAGCTGCCAGAAGAATAGCAGGTTATTAATTAATTAAGGAGCCCCTAAGCATGATAAAATGCAAAATAAATTGTTAATGTATTCTAAGCAGGGCAGGTTTTCCTTTGAATATTTTTCCAGCCCTGATAAGCATCATCATGAAAATAAAGAAATAAATATTGTTTTATCTTTGGCATTTGTGTCACAGATTTCTTCCTTAAGGATACTAAGTCAGCAGACACAAGCATCCTCCAAATGTTTTGGATTTTTCCCCCATCAGGCTCAGCCAACACAATCAGTGGCAAGAGTAATGAGAGCAGTAGATCAAAATACCTGCTTGGCACTAGGTTGCCCATTCCTGCATATCAGGAGTTACTGCACATGGATGCCCATCCGGATCTCTACTGATATATCAGAATATCTACTGAGCCTATTTGCTTCAGCATGTACCATGAGGTACATTGTACTCCAATGAATATTTCTTGCCTAGTGCCCGCTATCTTCATTTGCTATTCCGAATCAGAATCAGAATAGAGCTGGAAGGGACCTTGGAGGTCTTCTAGTCCAGCCCCCTGCTCAAGCAGGAGAGCCTATACCATTTCAGACAAGTGGTTGTCCAGTTTTTCTTAAAAACCTCTAGTGATGAAGCATCCACAATGTCTGAAAGCAAGCTGTTCCACTGTTAATTGTCCTCGCTATTAGTAAGTTTCTCCTTAATTCCAGGTTGCTTCTTTCCTTGATTAGTTTCCATCCATTGACACTTGTCTTGCCTTCTGGTGCTTTGGAAAATAAACTGACCCGCTCCTCCTTATGGCAACTATCCTGTCCCCTCTAGTCCTTTTTTTCTCTAGACTGGCCATACCCAAATCCTGAAACCGTTCTTCATATGTTTTAGTCTCCAGGCTTTTAATCATCTTACAGTAGTTGCTCTTCCTTGCATTTTTTCCAAAGTCTCAACATCTTTTTTGTAATGTGGTGACCAAAACTGGATGCAGTATTCCAGGTGTGGCCTTACTAAGGCTTTATAAAGTGGTACTAATACTTCACATGATTTTGATTCTATGCCTCTGTTTATTCCTGCTCCCTCAGCAGGGTGGCTACAAATAACACTAACCCTTATTTTCTAGATGCAGCTAACTAGCCCATCAACTCAGAGAGCAAGCTTGTCCATCCTATGCAATCATGAGGCATACATCCAACCAGCCATTTTGCTCTCATCCCAGGCTGGCAGTTGCATCACTGTAACTAAGGGGGGTACCAAATAATGGTACCCAACATTAAGGCGACCTTCACCAAGAGTAAATTTTCCCTTTCTGAAACCACCCTTGTTAAGCTCCCTCATGGAGAATAGAACATTGAAATAGATCATTTATAGAAGTATTGTGTCAAATCTTTTTTTTTTATCTTGGTAAATTAGAATTAGGTAAGTTTGTGATGCATTCTCACTTTTCTGTATTATAAACTATCCTCCCATAGCATAATCAAAATTATGGTTTTTCTTTTGAGAGTGGCTGTTTTTGAGAACCGCCACACAGAAAGGAAAGTATGCTTTTAGGAACCACTGTAACAAAGTAATTAAAAATGGCATTTAGGAGGGGAAAAGGCATCCAGCACTTTGATAAAAGATTGTTTAGAGCTCTTTGGAAAGAAAAGTAATTGTGTTGGGGTGGAAGACAGAAGTGGGGGTAAAGCCCGTTGAGAAATCACTCAGCCAGGCCTGTTCTGTCAAGGGCAAGTGCAGGGCTTCATGTCAGTACAAAATGGCCCTCTGAAGTACCCTCTTCATATTTCTCCAGAAAGCTTTGTTTTCTTTTAAGAGGGGGAGGAAATAATAAAACAGAGGGTGTTATTACTGAAAGGATATAATTCTTTTTTTATTTTCCTTGGAAGAGCAGTTGTAATAAGTCATGTGTGATAGTTATCTTCCAGTAAATATCTAACTCAATAAAAAGAAGAAAATGACAAGATATGAATCTGGCAAAAGCAATGTTATAAAAAAAAATCAATGTTTGCAACTGCGTGATCTGTATTTCCCACCCCTCCAGACACCACACAAACACACACACACACACACACACACACAGAGAGAGAGAGAGAGAGAGAGAGAGAGAGAGAGAGAGAGAGAGAGAGAGAGAGAGAGAGAGAGAGAGAGAGAGAGAGAGAGACTCCGTAGAACTCCAGTCAACTAAAAGCCACATTTCCACTTATCTTGCAACTTCAAACTTCTGTTAATAGTAAACAAGAACAGCTACCTTAGTTCACTGAGCATAAAGTTAACAAGAATGCTCTCAGTGAACATTTCATACTGGGAAAAGGCCACAAGCCTTATAGGGTATAATTGGCACTTTGTGCATGGCTGGATTTTCCTTCCAAAAAGAGGAGGACCGAAGGAAGAAAGCGGCATCTCTTCCTATGGATTAAGCTCTGAAAAAGGAGCTACAATGCTTCAGTTGTCAAAAGAAAAAGGTAATCTTCTATTTATCAGTGTGAGAGTCAAATATTCATTCATTTGTAATATTTTCATGACTGAGATGACAATCTGCCTGAAGCAGCCAGCCTCATTCCCCCTCCCTCAGCCTGCTCCCATCTGCCTTGTCAATGTCAATGTGAAATCACAAGGTGTGGGAACACAGCATCAGAAATATTTTGGTTGACTTTTATATCATTTCAGTTTAAACTTCCACTAATTCTCCAACAGAAATCAATCCTATTTTTTTAAAAAAATGTCCAATACTTGTAGCTACTTTGATACATTTTTATTTACAAATTAAGATTTTTACCCTATCTTTCTACTAAAAATATGCTCAAGGCAGTTACCAATACATTATCTATAGATCAGAAAAACAAATGAATTCAAACATGTCAATAAACCACAGGAAAAGCATCTGATTGGCTGAAACATTTTTCAATAATTTAGTTCTCCCTTTAATTCTTTGCCGGTAAATTTAAATTTAACACAATAATTTGAAGTGTTTACCAGTTTTTTGGGCAAAAGGCTAAAACAGCAAATCCTCTTTCATTATCCACCCCATTCTCCAGTAACTGTAAGAAGGATCTTGGAGTCCTAGTGGACAGTTACTTAAATATGAGCCAACCATGTGCAGCAGCAGACAAAAAAAACAACAACAATGCAGTCCTAGGCTGCATTAATAGAGGGGTAGAATCAAGATCACGTGAAATGTTAGTACTACTTTTTAATGCCTTGGTAAGACCACACTTGGAATATTGCATCCAGTTCTGGTCACCACAATACAAAAAATGAAGGACTATGGGGACATGATAGCACTGTTTCAATATTTGAGGGGCTCCTACAAAGAAGAGGGGGTCAAACTATTTTCCAAAGCACCAAAAGGTAAGACAAAAAACAATGGCTGGAAACTAACCAAGGGGAGAAGCAAGAACTGAGGAGAAATTTATTAACGGTGAGAGCAATTAACCAATGGAATAGTTTGCCTTGGGAAGTTGTGGGTGCTCCATCACTGAAGGCTTTCAAAAAGAGACTGGGCAACAATTTGTCTGAAATGATGTCAGGTCTTCTACTGAAGGAGGGGATTGGACTAGAAGACCTCCAAGGTCCCTTCCAGCTCTGTTATTCTATGTTCTATGTTCCTCCATTCAATTCTGGTTAGAGGTCTTTTAAAACTATGAGAAGCTCAGAACATTCATTAAAAGATCTAGTTGAACATTTCAGATACTGAACCATACCATGTTATTTGTGTCATAGAGATCTTCTTTGTCATGGCATCTTATCATGGGCCAGCTTCTCCCCGAGATTCAGATGATCCCAATCATATTGGCCTTTTTATAAGACTCCTTAGATTTGGGATATTGGCCAAAGCAATGAATGAATGAGCACATCTTTAAGAAGCATTGGGATATATTGGTGGGCAATAAATTGTTTTAATAGGTACTGTTTTATGGTTCTGTTTAACTGGTACACCATCACTGTGAGCTGGCAGCCATAAATAAATAAATGTATTAAATAAATATGAAATAAATCATTTTAATCCAGTTAAAAGTAATTGCTTTCATACTAACTTCTGTTTTTGGAATACCTCAATGACATCTATGTTTCTTTTTTTATATAAAATGTTGGCAGTTGTCTGTCTGAAAAACAGAACTGCTCCATGTTCTTTTTAGTGAACAAATTCTTTTTCCGTGATTATTTTCAAATACATTGTAAGCATTGGCACGGCATAATTACATAATAGTGTGTGACAAAGAGAAGGGACTGCACTTTAGACATGACCTTATCAGTTCCTATTCTGTGGTCATATGTGGGAAAATGTATTGGGATTGGTTATTGCTAAACAGATAAACACATTTTTAAGATGTGTCTCCTCTGTTCTGGAAATTCCAACTGGAGGTATTGTCCCAGCATATATTTATCCATCTTTATAGTGTAGTTAAATATTCTGTCTGGAGCTTAAGATCTTAACACATTACTCAGTATAGTTTGTGTGTCAGTGTGTCTTGTTGATTATATGGTATTAATAGTCAGGAAACATGCAGCATACCGAGCTAATTTCCAAATTGCAATTTTTGACCAAGAAGATTGCAAAAATTGACTTATATCCCTGGGTGTGATCCTCTCCAAGTGGGAATCCATGGCTATTGGCCCAGGCTGATCTGTCTCAGTCCAGTTGCAATACCAATGGTTTCTGGTCAATTGATAAGAAGAGAAAATGGGGTGAAGTTACCTCGCTTTTTCCAAGCACGTGCAGAACATAATCAGTTCCCTGCTGGATTGGACACCTGACTCTTCTAATCCAGCAGTCAATTCTCACAGTGGCCAACCAGACAACAAGGAAAACACTTGTCTCCCAGCAGTGGCATTCATAGGCCGCCACATTGCCAATAAGGCTGATAGCCATTGATCCATATGACTTCAATGGATTTTTCCAACCCTTTTTTGAAGTCAGCCAAGCCAGTAGCTAGCATCATGTTTTTGGGAAACATAGTTTGCATAAGAGCTGCTACCTACCAGACCTGAGTTAGACTTGGCAAATACGACATAGTATTTCTGACATTTTTTGTTTTAAATAAGTTGCATTTTAATTTATTTTTGAAGTAATTTCACTGAAGACAAGGGCCATCACTCATCTCTAATTCTTACATTGTCCTCCTCCTCCTCCTCCTCCTCCTCCTCCTCCTCCCAAGAAAAATATATTTTAGTGCCATATTATTAAAATAGGATTTATGCCAAAAAAAACAACAGAACAGTCCTAAGTAGAATATGCTTTCTGATATAAAAAAACATGATTGACTAAAGTTTGGATTTCTACATATGTTCTTAAAGAACCTTATCATTCTAAAATTGAATTGAGCCATTCTCGCAGCACTTTAATTTACAGCTGCATATAGAGATAAATACACTTCTCCATATTGAGGTTGAAAGGTTCATTCTAAAATGAAAACATATTCTTGGTCATAAGGATAGGAATTTATGATAATCGTTAATTAGCAACAATCTGGAAATTATAATTTCTGGCACCCATAAGTGGGAAAAAATGTTTATATTATGCAGTTCGAAAGCATTGTTGGAAATAACTCCTTGGTTTTGTGGCAGTTCACATATTTTGGGGGTGTTTATTCATTAAAGTTTATTTATTGTATAGATTCTTTTTCTTACTGGAACAAGAAGCAAAATGATAATTATTTTCATCAGACAAAATTAGAAATGCACCATTTTAGCAGATGGGGAGAGGTTACTGGTGGTGGCAGGGAGACAGATTTCTGAGTTCTTCCTCCATATAAAGAAGACCTTTATTGGCTTATAGCACAGCATCCCGTAAGGCGCGGAACCCCATGACAGATGTGAATGACAATTTGGTTTTCTCTTCCCTAGATCGCAAATTGCAACTTCTTTGCTTCTTTCCATGGACCAGGAGGGACGCGCAAAGAAATGAGCTCAGCTCTCTCTTTCTGCTCTGGTCTCTGTTTCTGAATACGACACTGGACCAAGGCTAAGCAATTTTGGGGGAAGAGGGATGCATCTGGCATTTCATATCATCTGGTTGTTCTGATAAAATCAGTGGTGGGATTCAGCCAGTTTGTACCAGTTCAGCAGAACCAGTAGCTAATTTTTTGTTGCCCAGGCCCAGAATGGACTTCCGGAAGTGGCATCCACACAGAGAATCGGTTGTTCACATATTTGAATCCCACCACTGGATAAAATTGTTGCTAAGGAGAGGAAACATGCCCCGCCATAACGTAACCCACCAACTCCTTCTAACTCTCCTATGTGCTTATTACCTCTTTATATATTCGTCTTTCCCCCCCCTGGGCATGTTAAGTACATTTCCATGTAACATAATGAGTCACAGCTACTAACCATTCTTTAGGAAAATTTGAAGGGCATTTGTGGGACCCAGAGGCATTTTTGCAAATTAAAAATAATAATTCTAGAAACTGGAAATCGCTGACATCTTCCTGTCTGGGTTTTTTTTAAAAAAAATAACGAATCTGAAAGGGAAGAAAATTCTGAATGAGCCAGGAGAGTTGTAAGCACTAAGGGAGAGGTTTGCAAAAGTATTAGTGAGCAGAGCTACCACACATTCTATGCCTTCATAAAGCTTGATGAAATCCTGTAAAAACATGTGAGAGAACTAATTAATTCTGGGAACTGGCTACTATGTAGGCATATCTATGCAGAGAAGGGGGTATAGTATTGACCTAGTATTGATCTACCAGAAGAGCCTTAGAGCAGAGGAAAGCTGGGAATGTGCTATTTAGAATACCTTGGAGCCTGGCAGACATTAACTGAGAAACTCTCTGCTATGATGGTGACCTATTACAGGTAGTCCTCGACTTTCAACCATTTGTTTAGTGACCGTTTGAAGTTACCATGGCACTAAAAAAAGTGACATGGCTGTTTTTCACACTTATGATGATTGCAGCATCCCCGTGGTCATGCAATCAAAATGTAGATGCTTGGCAACTGTATTTTATGTATTTATGACAGTTGCAGTGTCCTGGGGTCATGTGATCATAAGATAGGCTCAAGATCCAGAAGAATCTCAACAGATTTGAACACTGGGCCTTATCTAACAAACTGAAATTCAATGGTGAGGAAAAATAAGGTTCTACATTTAGGCAAGAAAAACAAATGCACAGGTATAGAATAAGTGGTACCTGGCTCAATAGTAGTAACTGCAAGAGGGATCTTGGAGTCCTACTAGACAATCACTTAAATATGAGCCAGCGGTGTGCTACAGCTGCCAAAAAAGCCAATGCAGTCCTAGGTTGCGTAGACGGATAGAATCAAGATCACATGATGTGTTAGTACTATTTTATAATGCCTTGGTAAGACTGCATCCAGTTTTGGTTACCGCAATATAAAAAAGATGTTGTCTAGATGTCCAGAAAGAGTGCAGAGAAGAGCAACAAAGATGATGATGGGACTGGAGGCTAAAACATATGAACAATGGTTGCAGGAATTGGGAGTGTCTTCTTGAATGAAAAGAAGGACTAGGAGTGACGTGACCGCAGTGTTTCAATATCTAAGGGGGACAAGAAGCAATGGATGGAAACTAATCAAGGAGAGAAACAACCTAAAACTAAGGAGGAATTTCCTCACAATGAAAACAATTGATCAGTAGAACAACTTGCCTCCAGAGGCTGTGTGTACTCAAACACTGGAGATTGGACAACCATTTGTCTGAAATTGTACAGGGTTTTCTGCTTGAGCAGGGGGGGTTGGACTAGAAGACCTCTAGGGTCCCTTCCAACTCTGTTATTCGGTTATTCTAATCACCTTTTGCAACCTTCTGACAAGCAAATGGGGAAGCCAGATCCATTTAACAACCATGTTACTAATATAGCAAGTGCAGTGTCACATCATCCGTGGCAAGAAAGGTCATAACATGGGGTAAAATTCACTTAACAACTGTCTTGTTTAGCAAGTCGAGGACTACCTGTACTGCACTCTGTTCAGCACCAGGTAGTTAATAGCAGCTGCTAATTTCTTAAAATGCTACTGACGTAACATTATGTGTCATTCTGGGGAATGATTGGTCTCAGCTGACCTTGCCTAATGCTGACTGAAACTCAAGATTATGTGCCTTAAGGGCATTCAGGATGTCCAAGGGTATCATACACTGATTTGCTGGAGAAGTTGCATCTGCCGGCCTGCGGACTGGATGTATCATGCCAGCATCATTGCTGTTGTGATACGTTGCGACACGTCACGTGATGTTGCAAGTTTGACACCTCTAATCTAAATATACCTTACTATAATATTGCATCATGACCCTAATACATTGGTTAGCAATGGCTTGAAACAGATGTTACCTGTAGTAAAACAGGTGTAGTAAAGCAGTTCTTATATGCTGTCTACATTTCCTGGAGAGCAGGCAACTGAAACACATTCAGTCAATGTCCAGGTTTGTCAATAACCGTGTAACAAGTATGTTAGCTACAATTTCTTAGCTTTGATCCTGAAATTTATAACTGTCAGAACCAGCAACTAAATTAAAACATCACTTGCTATATCTCTCACTCTTTTAGCCGGGAGAGTGTTTTTATGGCACTGACCACATTTATCTTCAAAATGAAAGTTTGTGGCAAGCCAGTTAAACTCTCACTTTGAGGGAAAAAGATCCTGAGAGTCAGCAATTTAGGGTCTGAAACCCATTCCCTTGTCACTACTGGACCTTGTTGATTCTGAACATCAGATTAAATTCACAGTGTACTTCTGCAAAGTATTTGTAAAGACTATCCAATGCTGTTGCTGAAAGCATGTACCTATAAGTGTAGACACTGAAATCAGTGGAAAAACTTAAATTGTGACCAAATTCATGAAATTCAGTTTTTCCACTCTATGGAATAATAGATATTAAAGATTGTTGTTAGGACTTCAATTGTTTCAGGAGACTGTCAGGGTAGGAATGAAGAAAATATAAAATATGCAACCAAACCCAACAAAAACAAATAAGCCTCCTCATCTACACAACGTTTAGAGCTCTTTTGACAGGATGCTAGACCATGCCTTTAGCAATGTTTTGGTAGGCATTGGACCCACCTTTAAAATATTGCATTGTTTTCTTTGAATAGTTCTGTTACATTACATGTTTTGGTCACCAAGGGATTTTGTGTGGTGTAGCTCCCTATTCTTATTGATTATTGTGAAGAATGGAAGTAATAATAATAATAAAGTTGGAAGGAACCTTAGAGGGCATCGAGTCCAACCCCCTGCTCAGGCAGGAAACCCTACACCATTTCGGACAAATGGCTGTCCAGTCTCTTCTTAAAAACTTCCAGTGTTGGAGCATTCACTGCTTCTGGAGGCAGGTTGTTCCACTGGTTAATTGTTCTAACTGTCAGGAAGTTTCTCCTTAGTTCTAGATTGCTTCTCTCCTTGATTAGTTTCCATCCGTTGCTTCTTGTCCTCCCTTCAGGCGCTTTGGAGAATAGCCAGACTCCCTCTTCTTTGTGGCAGTCCCTGAGATATTGGAACACTGCTATCATGTCCCTATCTTTTTGCCTATCGCTGCGCCAATTTGCACACTCCACTTCTGGATTCTGCAAGCACTGAAAGTACACTCTCCTTGCATTGTGAGATACAGAAACCATGAAAATCGCAATAAAATTCCTAAGCTGGTAATTGCATGGCTAAAAACAAAAAAAAAAACAAGAAAAGCCCCAAAAGGTCCTTTCCCAAGCCCAGCCCTACTTATGTGTGATGGGTCATGTCCTCTTTGTGTCTTCAGCCCTCTCTAAAATATTAAACATGGCTGTTGGCCACCAAAAAGGTTAGTTTCATTTGGCTTAATGAAATCATCTTTTTCATGCCAGGTACAGATGACTTGTGATCACAACCGAGGCCAGGATTTCCATTGTTAAGTAAGGCGATTCATTAATTGAGTTACACCCAGTTTTACAATCTTTTTTGCTCGTGTTTATTAAGTGAATCATGGCAGTTGTTAAATGAACCGTGTGGTCGTTAAGCAAATCTGGCTTCCCCCATCAAATTTGCTTGCTAGAAGCTGGCTGGGAAGGTTGCAAATGGTGATTATATGACTCTGGGATGCTGCAACCATCGTAACTATTTGCTGGTTGCCAAGTGCCTGAATGCTGATCACATGACTGGAGGGATACTAGGAAGGTCGTAAGAATGAGGAACACTTGTAAGTCACTATTTTCAGTGCCATTGCAACTTTGATTGGTCACTAAACGGATGGTTTTAAGTTGAGGACTACCTGTTAATAGCTGGGTTGTCGAAGTAAGTGCTAGGCTGAGGCAAATTAGACCCCTCCCCTAGAATGTTTGCATTTTAAATTTTTATTTTCCCTCTGGTGTGGCTGTTATTTTACTGTTTTATGGTCTCATCAATTTATGACTTTAATCCCTTTTAATTTCTTTTAACGGATATTTATTGAGTAATATTGAATAAATAAATTGAACTACCCAACCCCATTTTAGCCTAGTCTATATATAAACACAAATGAGGAACTGAATAGAAGAGATGGAATTATGCTATTTTCCACTGCTTTCACTCATGTATTATAAATGTACAATTGGGTCCCTTTCCTGAACAATAAGCATAATATAATCCAGAAGTCACAATTCTTTCAATATTTGAAGGATCAAGGAAGGGTTTATCATATACTTCAATGCTACGTCAGTGAAAGAAATAATTAATAGAAATAAGACAACCTGAACTGTATCAGAAACAGAAAAGCTTTAGCTGTAATAGAAGATAGCTCTTTTGAGATTCAGTATTAGCTGCAGAACTAAAAATTAGACTGAGGCTGCATAATTAAGAGCACAATTTATTCTTTCCCAGAGAGCACACCACGGACCCCAAAACTGTAAATCTCATTGTCTACCTGCAAAAAGGGACCTTCTCAGATGAAGAAACAATGTGAGATCTCTTCCTTCTTGTAGGATGCTCTGAATCAAAAGCCGGACTGTTCACTCCGCATAGAGTAGAGCAGGGCTTTTCAACCAGTGGTACGGTGGTACGCAACCATCCCAGAAAAGTGGTAGCGGGGGAGGGGAATGAGCTGAACCGGTGGCAGCACCGGACAAGCCTGAGCGAGAGATGGCTGGAGCTGCAGGGCCGTCAGGGCTCAGTGGAAGCGCCAGGATCAGTGCTTCTTCGGGACTGTCAGGACTCAGTGGAAGCATTAGGATCAGCGCCAGGATCCAACTGGAGCTCGGCGCTGATCCTGGTGCTTCTGCTGAGCCCAGAAGAAGCACCGATCAGCTGGAATGTTGCAGCATCTCCAGAGTCTTGTGATTTACATTCAGATGCTTGGCAACTGATTCATATTTATGATGGTCACAGTGTCCCAGGGTCATGTGAAGTGATCAAAACCTGCTGCAACCACCCAGCAGATGGGGGTAATAAAAACCAAACACCCCCATCCCACCCCTGCTGCCAATCCTCAACAGAAATGCTCACAACAATGAAAACCTTGGACAGGAGGAAGAGCACGGCCGGGTGGGCAGGTAGGTGTCTTGCTCGGCTGTGGCTCGGGGGGCACTTTTTTCAGTGCCATTGTAACTTTGAACAGTCACTAAGCGAACTGTTGTAAGTCGAGGACTACCTGTACTTCATCACTTTTTTCCTTTTTTTTTTTTTTTGGTCATCAAGTTTTTGACACCTTGCTAGGCGACTGGTGGTACTCGGATATTGCCATATCCTAAAAGTGGTACAATGGGTGAAAAGGTTGAAAAGCCCTGGAGTTGAGTGTCAACTCCTCCAAAATTCACATGGTTTTTTCTTTAAAGGCCTAGCGGTGAAGATGCTCACCTCCCACTCGGAAGGTAGAAAGTTCAATCCTAGGTAGCGACAGGTGTTTCTCTCTTAGGGCACAAAGAAAAAAATATCTAGTGCGAAATTTTTTTAGGCTTCAGGAAGGGCATCCAGCCAGCAAACACTAAGCTCCATCCAGTCACCCCAACTCTACCTCAAATGGGGACTACGGAGTCATAAAAAGGGATTTTTTTTTTACTTTCTCTCCGAAGTTCATTTCCTGCCAACAAGAACTAAGCAAACTTTGGGATCTGACAGCTCTTCTGAAAAGGGATGGCAGGAGGGGGAAAAAGAGTGATAAAACCTGTTGCAGCCTCAAAATGCACCTTCTGCTCCTCAAGTGTGAAAGAGTGGCACTTATAGCAAGAAAAACCCGTAATATTTTTTTCTGCTTCCCTGCACCACACAAAAGTACTTGTATCATTACACAAATAACTACAAACTCCCCATTTTTAAAGAAGAAATTGAACTTTGATCACATGAAATCATATTGTCCACTCATTCTTTTCCATTGATAAAGCGAGCTTTTCCCTCCCACGACTGAAAGCTGAGGAAGGTGAAACAAGAGTTACTTTTAATGGCAAACAAAGCTATCACAAAAAAAGAAGAAGAAAGAAAAGAAAACAACAACCTAGTTTTGCAGTTCGGCCATACCACAAATGAACCCAAAATAATCTCTACGGTCTTCTAAGGAATGTTG
This sequence comes from Protobothrops mucrosquamatus, assembly GCF_001527695.2. Lineage (NCBI taxonomy): Eukaryota > Metazoa > Chordata > Lepidosauria > Squamata > Viperidae > Protobothrops > Protobothrops mucrosquamatus. The sequence continues at coordinate 251,886 of NW_015387216.1, forward strand.
ACACTGTGTGAACAGAGGTCTGGAGTTGCAGGATCTCATGCGGAAATACTTTTTTCTTGTTTTCAGGAACTTATAGGCAACTAATCCAATTGATTGTCTGTTCTTTTGTACTAATGAATGGCTGCTGGGAAAAGAGTGAATTTGGTGGTTGCTGAAAATAAGAAACAGCACATCTAAAAATACTCAGTCGGATGCCTTTTGACATCTGAAGGTGCTTTATTCCTCTTTAAAATCAGAACAAATTATATCCTGAATACAGACAGCACAACCAGGTTTGGGGGAAGACTATTAGGGATTAATGGCTCCCCCCCCCCAGCTTTAAATACATACATCTACCACTTATTTTCTGAATTCTCAACCAATTTACTTTTTGGCATTGTCGGGATTTCAATTGACTATAATATTGCATAGAGAACTCACAGAGGGCATCTCATTAGATCTTTGATTCCATTGTTTGGGGATTTATCATGGGATTTGTGGAAGTCACCTTGTGGCGAGATGGATGGCAAGCAAATTTAGTAAATAAATATAAATAAATAAATAAACTGTAATACAGGCAGCCCTTGACTTATGACCACAGTCGAGCCCAAAAAATATGTTGCTAAGCGAGACAGTTGTTAAGTAAGTTTTGCCCCATTTCACGACGTTTCTTGCCACAGTTAAGTGAATCTCTGCAGTTGTCGAGTTAGTAACATGGTTAAATGAATCTGGCTTTCCCAGCTTCCCCATTGACTGCTTGTCAGAAGGTCAAAAAAGAGAATCACATGATCCCAGGACAGTGCAACCTTCATAAATACATGCCTGTTGCCAAGCCTCTGAATGTTGATCATCTTCATTCCGGGGTGCTTCTTCCATGTTCCTTTTCAAACGTATATATGAACTCAGTAAGAAAGATACGGCTCTAAATGACGTAACTCCATCTCTTGCAATCTAACTCATTTAGGTGAAGATCACATAGTTGAGGGTCATATGAGAACAGAAGCAACAGATACTGAAACCCAGACAAGGAGAGTGATAAATATTTGTGAAAGTTATTCAGGCCATTCTCAGTAGCTGTATGTGGGAGGAAGGCCACTGTTTTTTTCCCCTCAGGATTTAAGGAGGAGAATTCTGGAGGAGTTGACACTCTACTCCAGGGCTTTTCAACCTTTTTACCCATTGTACCACTTTTAGGATATGGCAATATCTGAGTACCACCATTCGCCTAGCAAGGTGTCAAAAACTTGATGACCAAAAAAAAAAGAAGGAAAAAAGTGATGAAGTACAGGTAGTCCTTGGCTTACAACAGTTCACTTAGTGACTGTTCGAAGTTACAATGACACTGAAAAAAGTGCTCCCCAAGCCACAGCCGAGCAAGACACCTACCTGCCCACCCGGTGATGCTCTTCCTCCTGTCCAAAGTTTTCATTGTTGTGAGCATTTCTGTTGAGGATTGGCAGCAGGGGTGGGGTGGGGGGTGTTTGGTTTTTAATCCCCCCGTCTGCTGGGTGGTTGCAGCAGGTTTTGGTCACTTCACATGACCCTGGGACACTGTGACCGTCATAAATATGAATCAGTTGCCAAGCATCTGAATGTAAATCACAAGACCCTGGAGATGCTGCAACATTCCAGCTGATCGGTGCTTCTTCTGGGCTCAGCAGAAGCGCCAGGATCAGCGCCGAGCTCCATCTGGAGCCTGGCGCTGATCCTAATGCTTCCACTGAGCCCTGACAGTCCCGAAGAAGCACTGATCCTGGCGCTTCTGCTGAGCCCTGACAGCCCTGCAGCTCCAGCCATCTCTCGCTCAGGCTTGTCCGGTGCTGCCACTGGTTCAGCTCATTCCCCTCCCCCACTACCACTTTTCTGGGATGGTCGCGTACCACCTGCCAGGTGCCAATGTACCACAGGTGGTACCCGTACCACTGGTTGAAAAGCCCTACCCTTACCTATGCCTTTGTTGCCTTGAGTTGAAACAGCTGACATGTCAGGATTATCTCTGGTTTCAAATCAGAAACATTAGCATTCTGCAGAAGGCAGCTGCCCACATTATTTTAAAAATTCCATATTGATGCTTTCCTTGTCACTCCCAGTTTTCTATAGTGATTTGAACTCTAAACACTTTAGGAAAGGATCACAGAATGCAGTAGCCATATGATGAACAGACAGGTCATTCACATTTAACATGTCACCCGTGTAACAAATTTACACAGGAAGTGTGCACAGATATTTTGCAAGCTGCCCCAAAACATGAGCAGCACCAAAAATGCTTATTTTATTTTATTTTTTTTATTTTACTTTTCATACTTCTTAACTGCCCATCTCCCTCAGAGAGTAGCTCTGGGAGATGTACAATTTAATCAGTAAAATTAAGCATTAAAAACAGAGTAATTTAAGATTAATTTTTTTTAAAAAAAATATAAAGCAACATTGTAAAATTTAACTCCTCAGTATGGTCTTATGTAAAGAAAAAGGACAAAAGTGAAGTAGACTGCATGATTTCCAACGTTTTAATCAGGTTTATTTTTGCCTGTGTTGCAGTGTGTTGCTGTGGTAGGACAGTAGCATGTTTCTAACACCCATGGATTTTGGGTTGGGTTAAAAGGTGCTCCTCATCAATAAACCAAAGCATCTTTTTTTAGTTACAGCAAAAATCTTTCCCAAACGAAAAGGGGCATGAGATTTCACCTATGTTGCTCAACACATCCTTCTACAGATGTCTCCTTACTCTTCAAAGCATTTTATCTGAGGAATGAGAGACCAGCAATATCCCACTCATCTGCATAACTTTGGATCTGCCCTGTTCTTCATCACCATTCTAAAACTATCAAAAATACGTTTTCTTTGAGCAACTTGAAAATGTATGCTGGTGAATGTAAAAAGGACAAATCTCCCTGTGTTTACCTGAATCACTCTTCCAAAACGCCTGCTCTACATTAGAAGAGTCCCATTAATGATTTTGTGCCATTATAATTGATGAAGCCAAGCCCCCTCCCATTAATATGTTTGTTTCCTGTTATCCATCATTTATATTCAATATGTCTTTGATTTTTCTTCCCCTGCACAAGGTAGTAGTTATGAGAGCTGGTAATAATCCAACAGTTATTTGTTTTAATTCTCTTTCGATGTTTTTAAAGAAATCAGACTTGTTCTTGCACTAATGGTTGCTTCTTAATATTAAGGACGCTTATTTGTGACTATTATTTCTTGCACTATGGTCATTATGATAAAAGCATAATATAGTTATATATTTATAGGTAGTCTTTCTGCAAGAGGCATACCATGCTTAGTTTGCTCTGTTGTAGCCCAATGCTAACTTTATATTTCCTTACTCTACATAGCAGGCGTTGCTTATGAGGACAAAGTAGTTCAAAAAGTCACTTTACACATAAACTCTTCAAAACATTCAGGCTATTCCTTGTGACATTTTTACTGAGCATGCAAATATTATCAAGAAAGCCTTGCATATTATGTCAGCATGTTACTCTTAGGAGCTAAGCAAGTTACCACTTTTCAGGCTGTTTTTGTTCCTGTCAGGAGAAGTTCTGGCTGTCACATCTGCAGATAAATTGGTTAAAATGCAAGCTGAATACATTGTCTCTCTCTCTCCCCCCCCCCCCTCGCTCTCCCTGTGTGTGTTTGTATTTGGGCACTTCCAGTCAATGAGGACTCCTAACAACTATCTGGATTAGTCCCTGTAGATTTCTTGGCAAGATTTCTGAATTCTTGTTGAACTCTGATTTCTTGCTATTGCATTTTTCTTTGGGCTAAAAGAGATTGATTGGCCCAAAGTCACCCAGGTGGCTTTGTGTCTAGGGCAGGACTAGAACCCGTGTTATTCTGGTGTGCAAATTGGTGCCTTTGTCCACTACAATAAACTGGCTCTATGTCTCTATACTAGCTCCTTACTAACTGATTTTTCCTAATCAGATACTTATTTTCTTATGATAAGACAGGATCAGACTAACAAAAATTCTATCTTGATTTAAGAATGTTCAGTCAGAGCAAACTATGAAATCATTTCCATTTATTTTTGGAATGGTTAAGCCACTGATATGGTGGCCAGAAAGGAATTTTGTACTTTTAAAAGATCTGGTTTGAGAAAGTGCAGCATTAAAAGGTCCAAACAAATACATGTCTATGAAAAAATAGAGAGCTGCAGCCTGGAATCACCAGCTCTCTAGCTATTTGTTCAGTACCTGCACAGAACAGAGCAAGTTTTAATCAATTTTTTAATCTGGAATCTGCTTTTCTTTAGCTACTATGCTTGACCTCCCACAGAAATTCAGGAATTTCAAATAACTGCGTGGGAGAAATTGTGACAGGTATAACTCTGCATGGCTAATTTTACAACCCAACTTTAAGAGGGCAAAGAGTTATTTGAGAATTACTTGCTCTTTCTCTGTCTAAAATAAAAACTGCTACTGTGACTCATCTGCTTTAGATAGGAGCCCAAATTACTAATTAAGGAATAATTATCCAGTCTGAACTTTCTGCCCTTGGAAATTCCAAGGACGTTAAGTGTTAAGTTTATATGATCTAGCTTTAGTTTATTCCCCAAACCGCCAAGGAATGAAGAATTTCAAGATACACACAGCATCAAAGGACAATTACATTACATTAAAAGCAACCTCCCCAAAAAGGTAATGGACTGGGGGCACTTCGAAATGTCCGATTGGTTAACATGGCAGTCAGGATTGAAGGAAATAAAAGTTATTCTTTTATAAAATGTAAAAATAAAGCCCCAATGTAACAATGTATGAGACTGTATGTTTAGCACAAATGTATTGATGTAGCGTAAATGTAACAATGCGATGCCAATGTATGAGAAGGAATGTTTACTGCTTCCTGCCTATGTAGAGTGATCACAAATGGTAACCACAAATGGTAATCAGCAAAGATAATGAATTATGACCCGGATGGAAGGAAATTGGAAGTGTAAAAACTATTAAGTGTAAAAACAACTTCAAAGAATGGCTATGGAGTTGAAAAGAGCTTCTTAGATGTGACGTGCATTGTACAAAGTATAAAATGCAAAGCTTGGAAACTGTTTGTCACACTCCTGGAACCCAATCCATTGGGAAGGATCCAGGAGGCCGCGTTTGCAAATGCCTTTCTCTTCTTCTCTCTTCTTTTTTTATTCTTTTTATGTTATTCTCCAATAAAAACTTTGTTTTGTTAACCAGACTTGTCTTCGTATTGTGAGTATCAAAATTTGGGGTTTTTACATCTCACAGGATCAACTGCAGGAATGCCAGGCACAGAAATGGCACCTTTGGGAGAAGTGGGTGTGCCAGTTCTAAAAAGTCCCATACAAAGTGACACCGATCCCCAGATTATGTTTTGCATGACTGGGGAAAAACTATCACATCCAGGAGAGGGGAAAGTGCCGAGACAAGAGAATATTTGTAGCTAAAGGTTGAACTGCCGGGTCCTTGGTGCTCTCCAAGCTTGGTAGTTTTCTTGCAGACGTTTCATTACCCAACTATATAATATCATTAGTGCTAAGAGAAAGTGTATTCTGAGTTCAACTAGGGCAGTGGTTCTCAACCTTTTTAATGCCGCGACCCCAACCGGTCGTAAGTCGAGGACTAAACCGGTCGTACGTCGAGGACTAAACCAGCCGTAAGTCGAGGACTACCCAACCGGTCGTAAGTCGAGGACTTTCCCTGCCCGGGAGCGCCACGCATGCGTGGTTCCGCCCCCTGCGCCGGCCGAGGCGTAGCTGGCAAGCGGCAGAGACGGAGCAGGCCGACCACCAGCTGGCCCAGCCCAAGGGAGGTAAGGCACCCGCCGGAAAAGGGGAAAAAATGGCGGACAAAAAAAATGGTGGACAGCCTTGCTTGGCGACCCCCATGAAATGGTCGATCGACCCCAAATGGGGTCCCGACCCACAGGTTGAGAACCACTGAACTAGGGTGTCAAAAACACCTCTTACTTTTGAAGGAGATGCAATCAGATTTATCAGCACTTCTGCAAATATCCAAGGTGATGCTGAAGTAAAAGAGAGGGTCCTGTATAGATAATGGATTGTAGCAACAATTTTGCTATTGCTTCCTAGTTGTATATACAGATACAGGTAGAGTCCTCAGTTACTGGTTGCCTCTTTCAATGACAGTTCAAACTTACAATGGTGCTGAAACAGATTTACAATCTGTTCTCCAAGTTATGGCGGTTGCAATATCCCATAGTCACATGATTGCCATCTGCAACCTTCAGAACTGGCTTCCAACTGGCAAAGCCAATGGAGAAATCAGCAGGAAGTTACAAGTTGTGGTCACACTATGTGTTACAGACATTGCATTTAATGATTGCAAATGATTCAATGAACAACCGCAGTGAAACGTATGTCATAGGTTGGGCACGGCCATGTGGTATTTCACTGGACTGCAATGCTTAACAGTGGAGCTGCCAGTCCTAATTGAGGTTGCTCCTCTAATAAATTAATAAAAACTAGACTATCCTATCTCTGAGTGGCTGCTTCTATAGATTTGAAAATTATGTGCAAGGGGACATTTTTAGCCTCTTTTAAATTCAGATCCTGAAAAGAAAATTGAATTAATTCTTGATCTGGTTGGATTTTCAGAACCGGAGCTGAATGGCCGTAACATGTTTAGTAGTTTGAGGAATCTTAGATGTTTCATTCTAAACGCCTAAGTCATCTTAAACCTCTAAATGGGATTTAAATTAAGATTCTGCAAGTGCATTGAGTAAATTCCAGGGAGCAATCACAGAGACAGAGTTCTGATCTTTTTGCCTTAGATGGAATTGAACCACTTTTTGGTAAGTGCTATTAGCCATGTATCAACTGCTTCCTTATGTCTTTAAAGTCATGAAAAAGAAGACTTTTATTGCCTAGGTTTTTACCGAATCTATTTCATTTGTCTCTGGACCTGGACAACTTATATCGTGCTCCTTTTTAAAGAAAGGTTGCCTGAAAAGGGCAAATTACAAATATATAAGGCCAATAAACATAAAGTAATATGCAAGAGTATTCGTGGACTATCCTGCTCCATGCACTGAAGTTGTCAATGTGAGCTGAGATTCTAAGTTTTAATAAAGGCAAAAATAAAGGTTTCTCCTGTCCGGTTGTATCCAGCTCCAGGGATGTGTGCTCATTTCCGTTTCTTGGCCGAGAACGTCAGTGTTGTCCGAAGACATTTCCATGGTCATTTGACCGCATGGCTATACCCCTTCCCACCAAAGTGATAGCTGGCTGACCTACTCGCATCTTCATGCTTTCAAACTGCTAGGTAGGCAGGAGCTGGGGAAGGAACGGGAGCTCGCCCCCTTGCGCAGCGCTTGGGTCTTGAACCCCGGCTGCCAGCTTTCCAGCTGACAAGCTTAACGTCTTTAACCGCTGAGCTTGTCAGCTGGAAATGCAAGCCATTACTAACATTATGCTCATAGTCTGGGCTGTTTTGCTGAGCTTTGGTGTATGTGTGTCTCTGTGTGTGCATTGTGTGTTGGAGGGCATTAAATTACAGGTTTGTTAAATTGTGAAGTCTAAATATTAGACATTTTGTTCTTCTTGCTATTCCCGATTTACAATGATCCAATGAAAAGTTTTGAAGGGGGCTCTTATATTCCGAACTTGAAAACAAAAACACTGTTTATGTTCCCTGTTGGGCATATCCCTGGGAAAAAACTCCTTAAGAAAGAGATCATACTGAAGCAAAAGGATTCTCCTTCTCTTTCTTCCCCTTGCTTTTTCCAATAAGCATGTTAAACAAAGCCCTTTTTTGACTCTCTTTTGACCACATCATTCCTCTTATGATTTCTGCCATGGGAAACCCTGCAAGAAAAGCTGGCTTAAACATAAAAAGTAATGGTAAGTCTAAAATATTATTCCGTAATATATTGAGGGAGCAGATATATGAAATTGCTGCAGTCTGGAAACCACAGAAAATACATTGAAAAGTTTGTTTTCTTTATCTGTAATTATTTAGGAATGATAAATCTAAGAACAATAAAGACTTAAGATTAAATAATAGATTTTGAATTACAAGAATACTTCAGAGCAGTATGTATTTAGGATCCTGATTTAATTTATTTTACAAAATAAGAAACAAAATGGCATGATTTTTAAGCATTTGTGCCTTTCATCAATTATAATTAAGCAAAATTATACTGAATAGTTGGTTTCACTGTTTAAAACCTGGTTCAGCATATTTGTATTATTATGCCAAGACAGTAAATAGCAAACGGTAACCAAGCAAGTGATTAATATTTAATGTCTTTTAAAAAATGTACATACAGGGTTTAGTTTAAACCATGAAGAAATTAAAGCTCACAAATTATATGAAAAATGGAAAAATTTCGTTTCTTTCTTTACACTGTTATTTTGAATTAGAAGTCTCAGGACATATTCTGTATTGTTGATCTGGCCAGACTATTGTTCTCTCTCCAGCTGGGTTGAGAATAGTATATGTGGGCAGATACTAAACTGAATAAAAAAAAACTTGGAAATGGAATACATATTTCTTCCACTATTTTACTGAATGTAATAGTTACACGCCATCTGCCTTCCAGTCATACTGCATTCACATTTGATGTGGGAGGGATTTGCTCTAATGACCAGACCTGTACTTAGTTCTATTGTCTTTAAGTAACACTTCATACACCAACAGGTATGTTTCAGGTATTAGTTCCACATTAACAAGTATTGGTAACTTTAGATTTCCATGAGACCTATGACACATTTGTCAGTTTGTTTATGATTTGTCAATAATCTAAAGAAACAAAAGTCATTAATAAACTTAAAATTCAAGACTAACGAAAACAAAGTTCAATGCCATTTAAATGACATCACAGCTCCATAGCATATACTCAAAAAAATAGTTCTCTTTAATTTTTCCTTCATAAAATTAGCTCTTGTGCCTATATACAAATGAATTTAACTGTAAGCCAGTCAGATTTGCAGACATTCCAAATCCTGGTTTATATTACTTCTCCCTTCAATATTGGCAAAGGTGAACTTTTCCGAGAATAAATGGCATTTTCACAGTTTTACATTGCAAGCTTTAACCTTCAGGACTGCAGGCTGTCAGCGGTAATAGAGCGGTGGCTCATCATCACTTATATCTGAATCATCTTCGTCCACTTCACCTTCAATGACTGATTTTTTCCCTTTGCAGCATGACACAATTAATCCAATCAAGAAAACCTGTGAATTTACATCAACACACTGTATTACTGGAGGTCAGATGAAGGATGCAACAGATTTAGGTGAGGCAATATTGCCATGATGCACAAAACTGTAGGTATAGTTATCCTAGAACAGTGATGGCAAACCTTTTAGAGACCGAGTGCCCAAAGTACAACCCAAAACCCACTTATGTATCATTGGGTGCCGGGTGGGCGTGGCCCGTTGGGTGGACGTGGCCCGTTGGGTGGACGTGGCCCGTTGGGTGGGCATGGTTGCGGTGGTAACGGCAGACTGGGTGGGACTAAAAAAATCAATCAATCAATTCCAACTTTGCGAGATCTTTTTTTTTCCCGCGAGAAGTTGAAATTGATTGATTGATTAAACCTTTTTTTTTTTTTTTGCACACGGCAGTAGAGGCCTAAAGCGAAAAGGTTCGCCACCACGGTCCTAGAACATTAGATTGTATTTATAATCATCTTCAAATAAGATTACTTACTCCAATAAAAGCCCAATTGCCAAAGTAATATGCAGCACTGAAGAACCAAAATTTGTGCAGAAACAGATATGTCCGAGTAACAGTGCACTGATCTGGAGGGGGATAAAAAAAAGAAGCAGCTAAGAATTGCTCTTAAATGTTAGGAAATTGATTTTAAAAGGTCATGATTCTTCCAAGTATACATGGATTCTCTTTACAACTGAAATTACTGCCAATATATATATATATGATACCAAATATCATTCATTTTTCAATCTGAACGGATGAGAAGGGATTCATAAACACAATTTGTCATTTCAGAAATCAAATTTACTATTCAATCTCTGAAATCTAATAAGGCACCTGGAGAACATTTTTTTTTTTACTGCCAGATCTTTTCAAGACATACATTGATTGGTGGGTTCCATTATTAGCAGAGCTGTTGTCCCATATAAATTGCATCCCGGTCAGATGAGAAGTCACCATCATAACCCTCATATATAAAAAGGGAGGCAAGGGTGGCCCAAAAAATTATAGACTGAGAAGCCTTACTGAAATTCGGTCTAAAATTTATACAAAACATCCTTTGAGTAAAATAGAAGACAGAGAAATAGGGAAAAAAAACCTTTTAGTGGAGGAGCAAGCTGGATTCAGACTAGAGCACCATCACGATAACTGTTTTATTTGACACCATCTCATAACAAAAAAACTAATTAATGGCAAGAAAACGTTTAAGAACATTATAGATATCAGTGTGGCTTTTGATTTTATAAACAAAAATATTCCGGGGAAGAAACTGCCTAACTTAAATATGGGAACCCAGACTCTTTACTCAAACACCCATTTGAAAGTCTGCATGGATGTAAATGGACCTCTAAGAATACACTTACCAATAATAGTGTCAGGCAGGGATTGTATTTTAGCCTGAATGTTTTTTAACATCTATGTCCATGATATTCCAGGATTCTGTATGCTTCGCACACTCTAATATGCCAAAGATCCATGACAAATTTATTAATACCGTTTTATATTCTGACGATTTGGCACTTTCAATAGGGTTAATTAGTATACCGCTGCTTCGCAAGACAGTTTGTCAAAATCTACATTAAACTTTTTTTTTTTCAAAACAGCATGTCTTGCAATTTAAATATCTGGAATCAGTATATGCTAAATAAGCCTACTCTTTATTCTCAGAAGAATGGGTATGTAAGTGCATGTTAAGGAAAAAAAATGGACCTTGTTGGCAAACTGCAGTAAGGCTTAGCCACATCCTACAAGCAAGGCCTTGTTCTTCTGCCATTTCATTTAGGAGGATAGTATCAGTAGAGTCAACTTACTTCACTGACCCTACTTTCTTAGTCCTCCAGAAGAATTTAGAATGTAGTTTATACATGCTAAGTGAGAAATAAGTACATAAATATACATTTGTTTTCAAACACACAGATCTACAGTACAAGTTTAATAGTTAAGATTGCAATTTTATAATTTAAATATCAGAACTTCTTATACATGGCATGACTGCTCTTTTTCAATATTGGAACTTGTTGAAACCACAGAGCCAGGTCTTTTCTCTTCCGGGAACTGAACTTACAGACTACTGAACTTTAAATTACCATATGCAGTGCATTAACTTTAGGAGCTATCCAGGCCCTCGTGCTTACCAGTGTGGCAGGAAGGGATATGCAGAATCTATCACAATGGCACATATATGAGAGAACACCTATCTGAGCTTGACAAATATAAATCACCGGGACCCGACAGATTACATCCCAGAGTTCTGAAGGAGAGCTGGCAGATGTTATCTCAGAACCTCTGCACCATATCTTTCAAAAAGACATACCATCTCAAATCACTCACTTGCTTTCACTTCTGTAAGCCAGCCCTGATCTCCAGAATTAGCACTAGATTCAGCCACCTGCATCATCTACAATCTATTTTCATAAAATCACGGAGTTGGAACGTATCTTAAGAGATCAGCTAGTCTAAATCCCTGATTATGTTAACAATCTTTTCACATTATACCTTAATACTACTTTCACTGAATTAATTTCCACTCAAAACAAATGACTTGCTGCAGCCTCGGCTTTTTCCATAGCATCTTGCTGGTCAGTCCAGGTGCAGCCAGTCCTCGTTTAGCAACTGCCTTGTTTAGCGAGTGTTTGCAGTTACGACAGTAATGAAAAAATAAAGTTACAACCCATCCTCACAGTAACAAGCTTCACAGGTCTATACAGGTAGGTCTCAACTTACAGCCACAATTGGGACCAGAATTAAGTAAATCCAACTTCCCCCATTCCCTGTGTTTATCAGAAGCTGGCTGGGAAGGTTGTAAATGGCGGTCACATGACCACAGGAAACGGCAAATGTTGTAAATACATGCTAGTTGTCAAGTGCCTCAGTTTTGATTATGTGATGGTGGGGATGCTGTGATTGTTATAAATACAAGGACCAGTTGTAGGTCACTTTTTCCAGTGCTGTTGTAACTTTAAATGGTCACAACCACTAAAGAATGGTTGTTAAGATAATAACTACTTGTAAAGCAAAGGAAAGCTGAATTATAAGCACAATCATAGTTTCACTTAGCAATTGCTTCACTTAACAATTGAGTTGCTGGTTACAAATAGGGTCACTAAATGAGCATTATTTTATTTAGTACCCTTTTGTTTCAAGCAAATCCTACCTGATTTTTTAATGCTCTAAAATACATCCTCTATCTGGGAAAAGGAAAAAAAGTTTGCCTTAGCATCAACAAAGCAAATCAAGAGCAAGTTGCTTTGAGATGATTGATGTTGTTATGAGTGCACACAACAATACCAAGAAAGCACAGCCCTTCTGAACCTTCAATATGCTCTGTTAAATGAGAACCATAACCCAGAAATCCAAATTAGAATGACTGGACTAAGATCACTAACAGAGTGTTGAGAATTGGAATGTGCATTCTCTATGATTTCTATGGATTACACAGAAATTTTTAATTATGTTTTCAAGTACCATTCAGGAAAGAAAAATAAACTACTTAAAAAAACCCAACAGGAGACAAAAGAGAAACCTCCTTTAATTTGGCCTGTGATCATTCCCTCTTGTGCATCTTGTGGCAATTCACAGAATCAAAGAAGGCAAGAGTGGGATGTTCCTCTGGGGGTCATCAAGTCCAACACCTTGTCCGGTGCAAGAATCTCCACCATGGCATCTCCACCAGAAGGTTTTCAAATTCTGTTTAAACACTTCCAGCGAAGGACAGACCACGACTCCTAAAGCAGTTTGTTCCTTTGTTGAACAGTTGCCTTGTAATTTAAAGCCATTGTTTCTTACCCTGTCTTCTGCAACAACTCTGAACACTTCTGCACACAACAGCACTTCAGATATTTGAAGACAAGCAATTTTGTGTCCCCACAGGCTAAACATAGTCAACAACACTTCACAAATGTTTACTCTCAGGTCCTTAATCTCTGCTGCTCTCTTCTGGACCCATTCTTCTATGGTTCTTCTATAGTTTGATAACTGCTTCTCTCCAGCCTGTTTTACTTTTTTGTGTCTGTCTGACAGACCCTGAAAGCCACCTCCATAGAACAAACATCTACAATGTCCACTCCCACGATCAAGTACTTTGCAAATTAAGTTGCTGACAACATTAAACACTTACGTTGATCGGAAGCCTACATGTTTCAGAAAGAAATCTGTCATAGTAAAATACCACTTCAGTTTTTTTTCTTTTCCTACCAATTAGCCAAGAAGAAATTCAGCTTGATTATCTTTCACCTTCACTAAAACAATGAAGAGCCAAAAGAGGAGCAAGAAACTGTTGCCATGGGGATATAGCGCACCCACACTACTGATGCAATGGGAGAGTGTCCTGTAAAGCTTGACAAAAATAATCTAAGGTCTTCTGTTCCTTATTCATACCAAGATAGGCGTATTTTAAAGTAACATTTAGCTTGAACACCTGCTACGGATAATATACAACATAGACAGGGCAAAAAAAGTATTAAAAGATTTCTATGACAGATTTCTCAAGAGAATATCTCAGATGAGTAAGTAAAGTGCAGATGTTTTTCCAGAGAAGATGGATTTAGGGAAAGCAAAAACCTATCCTGAATTTGACTAGCAAACTCAGCAAGATCCAAAGAAAAAACTGGAGAGCCATTAATAGTTGATCAAGCAAGGTTTGTCTAAAAATAATCTCAATGAATCTAAAGTTAAAGAACAAATTCAAGAGGCTAATTACTTATGTGCTATTTTCTTTTAAATCATGGGATAAAATTACAAAGAATCACAAATGAATGCTGCTAAGTACTTTGTTTTTGGAAACATTTTAAAATCAAACAGTTTTCAGTACTAAAGGTGCCATACCAAACATCTTTCAAGAATCATTTGTGAAAAAGGTTGAATCTCCTCCGAGTTAGCTTCTAGCTAGTTTGGATTATGTTTAAGCCCAAACAAGGATGAGTAGGTGCTGATATTTGTAAGACTATTCTTAAAGACAGGAAGTTCTTACATTGATCCAAAGCTATGAAAATATTGCATCAAAATATGTTTTTGGTTCCCTTACTTCAGTGATGAGGCATGCTGGAAATGTACTGCAGAAATACCATGTATCATCTTAATCTTGAAACACACAATTAATAGCTAAAGGTGATTTTTTTNATAATAATAATAATAATAATAATAATAATAATAATAATAATAATAATAATAATAATAATAATAATAATAATAATAAAGTTGGAAGGGACCTTGGAGGTCATCGAGTCCAACCCCCTGCTCAGGCAGGAAACCCTACACCATTTCGGACAGATGGCTGTCCAGTCTCTTCTTAAAAACTTCCAGTGTTGGAGCATTCACTGCTTCTGGAGGCAGGTTGTTCCATTGGTTAATTGTTCTAACCAATATAGTTAATATTGGTTAGAACTAATTAATATAGTATAGGTAGTCCTCAGTTACCAATGGTAATTTGAACGGGGAACTCCATTACTAAGCAGCCAGGTTGTAAGGGGCAACATCATGTGATTGCATTGAGCTACAACAGCCATTCCGGCAGCCCCAGTAGCTGCTATAAAGCAAATCCTGCCCAGTTCCAGTATCCTGCTGTCATGTGATCACCAATTGTGATCCTTTGTCAGCTTGACTGACTTTGCTTGTTGGAGGGAGCAAAGATCGAAAATGGCGATCATATAACTGTGGGACACTGCAATGTTATAATTGTGAACCAGTTGTCTGAATCACAGTCCTATGACTCAGGAACCCTGTGACAGCTACAATTACAAGAACGTGACATAGGCACCCCTTGTTCAGTGCCACCTTAAGTTTGAACAGTCAACAATTGCTGAACCAATGGACATTAAATAATAATTACCTGTAATAATTATAGAATGCCTTTGGGTGATCCAAGGACATTTTAAAAGACAAAATGGGTATCCTGAAATATTTAACCAAATCTTTTCCCCGAAGATGTGACAGAGGACAAATGGCCAATTACATAATTAAAAATAAAGTTATTCAGTGTTGTAAATATTTACAAGAAAATACAGTGGTACCTTGGTACTCAATTGCTTTGAAACTCATTGACTTTGGTACTCAACACCTTTTGACGTGAAAATTTTGTCCCGGTATTCATTATATAATAATAATGATAAAGTTGGAAGGGACCTCGGAGGTCATCTAGTCCAACCCCCTGCTCAGGCAGGAAACCCTATACCATTTCGGACAAATGGCTGTCCAGTCTCTTCTTAAAAACTTCCAGTGTTGGCGCATTCACCGCTTCTGGAGGCAGGTTGTTCCACTGGTTAATTGTTCTAACTGTCAGGAAGTTTCTCCTTAGTTCTAGGTTGCTTCTCTCTTTGGTTAGTTTCCACCCGTGGCTTCTTGTCCTGCCTTCAGGCGCTTTGGAGAATAGCCTGACTCCCTCTTCTTTGTGGCAGCCCCTGAGATATTGGAACACTGCTATCATGTCCCCCCTCGTCCTTCTCTTCGTTAAACTAGACATACCCAATTGTTTGTTTGATATTCAACGCACAAGCTACAACTGGTCAGTGCCGACTGCCTTCGGACTCACTACATTATTTCTTATGGGAAAAATTTCTTTGGTACTCATCGTGCCTCCTGGAATCAATTAAGGATGAGTACTGATGTACTACTGTATATATATTTCACTCACCAAGGGCATTAGCTTCCATTTCATCTATCTATAAGACCTCATTCTCTATTTCCCAAGGTCAGTGATTGTATCTTATGCCAATTGACCTCATATCAAACATGGAAATACCTTTAGTCCAAACAAAAAATTCCTCTTTATTAAAAATCTCACAGCATATACATAAAAACAAAAATTAAGAATATTTGCTGTAGAATTGTCCAGACATGCCTGAGATTAAATATTGAACTAGTTTATACTATTAATTTACACCACATAAATTCCTCTCTTTTCCAATAATTTAGATGACCTCTTAAAACATATTTGATTTCAAAAACTCTTTAGTTTGCTTTACTTTTTTTCTTATAAATGGAGTTGTTTTTTCTGTTCTTATTATTAAATGCAGGACTTGCCTTTCTGGTTATATAAGCATTCAAGATATATTATATACAGTAGAATGGGATCCTCAACCTTGGCAAAGCTGGCTGAAGAATTCTGGGAGTTGAAGTCCACAAGTCTTAAAGTTGCCAAGGTTGAGGACCCCTGCATTAGATAATACATTTTTAAAAAATTGACTTTAAAGGCAACATATTGGGTTAACTATTAAAATACTGAACAATTTAGAGCTTGAAAAAAGAGATGTAGAAACACATTTCTTAATATCTGGAGAATGGGAATCACACACCTCTCCTTAGGCAATGTGTTGTGGGAACAGCAGTGCAGCACCATTAAGGAGATTACGCTGCTAGCTGAAGTAACTAAGCAGATTTATATAAACCAGGGGCGTCAAACTCAATTTCATTGGGGGACGCATCAGCATTGCGGTTGCCCTCGGGGGGCCGGGTGGGTGTGGCCAGGGTGGGTGCGGCCTACTGGGTGGGCGTGGATGGAGTGGGTATGGCCTACTGGGTGGGCATGGCCAGCTCTACATCGTTCGCGTCAAGGGTGCCTGTGGGGGCCTGGGCAGGAGTGGGACAGATCTGAGGGTCTTTGGCAGAAGGAGGTGGGACCAGGGCAAGCACCAAGGCATGGTCCATTTCTTCATTTCTCACAAAGGGTGACACCTCCCCAGCATGCACCCAGGGAGCGGGGCCGACACGGCAGGGGCTGGTTCCTCACTGTTTCTAGATGGCTTGTGGAGCTAAGACTGAATGTGTTTCAGCATAGATGGCCACTACAAAATTGTACATTGGCTCCCGGCCGGCCTGGGCCAGGGCCAAGGCAGTGGGGACAATTCCCTCACTGTTTCCAGGATGGCTTCGTGGGCCACATGAAACCACTTCGAGGTCCGCATCCGGCCCCCGGGCCTTGTGTTTGACATGTCTGATATAGACTATCCCTCTACAAGATAACTTAAATGGGTTCTCACTCTTCCCATTATTACTCTACATTTTAAGCTTGTAAACTATCTTGGAGGCCTCTTTCAAAGCTGAAAAGGGTGGTACCTAAATAAATCAAACACGTGCAGGAAAAAGCCCAAAAATGTAAATTGAGATCTAATTCTGCAGCGAAGGAGCTTTATTATTCTGAGCCAACTATTACACTCTATGTGACAAGAAATAACACACAAGAAAATCAAAGTAGCATATTCCATGCCATACGCAACCCCCTCCAGCTGCTTATCTGAATTAAAGAAAATGAACAGACCTACAGATGGCTCTCTACAGTAATCTGACAAAACAAATTATAGCTGATTTTTTGGATCCATTTGGTCTTCACGAAGGGAAAGAACAAATTTGGATAGAGTTGAGAGGAGGGGAAAAATACCTGGACATGGAAGGAAGGAGAAGAAAGAAATCCTGTTTAGGGTGAAAATATTAAATTCATCTGATAATCAACTTGCCCAAGCAGCATTAATATTTAAAGGAATCCACGTTTTGCACCCAGTCTTGTCTGTTTCCTTTGTCTTCAATAGCTTTGATTCTTACAGATGAAATTAAAACTATCACCTAAAATCCCAGATAATTATTTGAGGAAATAACTGCCACCTTCTATTGGATAAAAATGGTGCATGCATGTTCAGCAATGAGACCAGGCTATGATCCATTCAAAATGTCTAGTATTAAAACTGCCTATTAAATCTACTGAGTGACACTGGCTTGGAAAACTTTGGGTTGATATTGGTGGATAAGATACAGTAGATTTTCCCCATTGGTTCCAAGGACAGTTCTTTTCACAACTATCCATTTCTTCTTGATTTGTCCTTCATTATGAAAACTACAATGAATGGGAACATTGTCTCAGCTCACGTACACTTTCTAACAATTCTCTTCTCCCTGAAAATCTAAGATAACGTATAATTAAAGAAATATTATGTGCCCTTAAAGGACACAATTAAAGCTAAGCCATGCTGAAAATAGAAGAACTCCATGGGATTGACCTACATTTCAAACATTACGTTTGCAGCTTTTTCAAAATTTAACAGGTAAATGAAGCCACAAGACTAGTTACTGCATTTTTTTTCTATAGAAAAGAGGTAGATATTGCATGCTAATGGGTATAAATATCTAAAGGAGAGCTTGCTTTAGATATAGGGGGGAAGTGTTTTTAATTTCACTCATTATCCTACAATTTTTTTTTATGTGGCATTCACCCAAAATTAGGCATGTGCTTTTATATTGCGGGCCACCTGAAGTGAGACTAAAATTATATCAGGGCAGAATTGCTTCCATCTATAAATTCCACTAGAAATCTTGTGCCCTATGAACATAGTGATTTTTTTTCTGAATTATTATTAGCAGTTTTCCTCAGGATTGAAAATGACTATTTCTGTGGTAAGTTCAAAATTATTGTTATAAATGTGCAAATAATGCCACTTTCTAATTTTAGAAAATAACTGTATAAAGTGAGAACTAAGGATAGCCTTATACTAATATTTAAATATGGCCTTATACATCTGAATAAAAGTTATTATAGAATTGATAATTTTATTTTTGAATTTGTTCCTTACTAACAGAGTTCCTCTGTTTTATATCTGCTGATGTTTACTTTATTGATTTAAAAATTACCACACTCTGCCCCCGACATTTTCATTATAATATATACCCACAACCTTGAGATTACTTTTCTTGTCAATCCTTGATAATTGTAACATTTGTTTTGAAAAAGGGTACATGTTACTATCACATTTACCATGTCTTTTTTATCTGAACTGACCCCCTCCCCTTTTCTACTTATTAACAATTCCTCTGGAGGAAAGACCCAGACTAACTTCTGAAGATAAATGTAGCCCTGAGGTCTAGAAGTTTGTTTTACAACTTGCTAACTTTCCAGTTTAAAACCATTTTCCTTTTTGTAGATTATTTTAAACTTATTATCACAATAAGGAGAGTATTTTGCACATTCCTATACATAGTGCAAGACAGGGAATTAATTTTAAAAATAAGAAAGTGAGGTCACTCCATGATGGACCTTCAGAATAAAGCCTTTTTCTCCTACATAATGAATTACATCGTTTTAATTACCACAAGATACGGTGATGGCTCACAACCAAAGTTTCTTTAGAGAAACATTATACAAATAAATGATGGATAAATGAAGAGCAGCTGTAACCACTGAACAACACTTCCAGGTATTGGTGGCATAATGCTCTAAAATAACATTTGCTGAAGAATAGAGAAGATACTGTAGTTATTTCTGCAAGCATCAAGTTAAGCACTGTGGGAAACAGGATCCTGGGATAGATATGCTTAAGTCTAATTCATCCAGGTTACTCTTCTATTCGAGGCAATATTTTTAGAAATGTGGTTGCCATAACAACCTCTTTTTAATATTACCAATGAAACCGGGATTCATGTGCAATCACATCAGCAACGCTCTTATTTCTAATACTCTTCTGTCAGTATAATCTCATAATCAATATATACTGGTATATAAACCATAAGGCCTGGAAGTAGGATGTAAATTAGAAAGTAAATTGGACTGCTAAAATGTACTGCACTATAGAACAATGAACATATTTAAGAGAACATTCTCGCTGAACAAGGAGTTACAGCCACAACAATTTATTACAAATGAATTAGTGTGTCAGTTTCTTTATTAAAGAGTCCTTCGTCTCAGCACTTTTTTTCTTCCCAAAAGCTGGTGGGGAAAGTAATAAATTATCTAGTTAGTGGCCAAATGCTCATCTTTACTCCAAAATACAAGTTAGTCTAGTCATTAACACATTACTTAGAAGTAATTCTACTGAAAGAAAATAAGCATCCTTAAGACTACAGTCACAGTTTTATAAGGCAAAAAAAAAATATAGTGACACATTTTTTCCAACAATCTTCTGGAAATTATACACAAGGAATTAGCAGCCATTCTCTGCAGAAACAAACAAGCAAACAAACATACGCCACTAGAGAGGAAGTCGTAAATACTTTCTTATTCACTCATGAACTTCCTTTAAATAGACTACCTCCCTAATGAATGAAGTGGAGAGTACTCAAGCATCTGGACTACTTGAGAGGAAGATAATATGAAAACAGCTGTTTGTGAAGGAACATCCTTCTGAATGTTAAGCTTGTTTAAAAACTGCCCAAGAGTAGGGGAAAAAACAAACCTGTCATTGCAAAATGGGCAACAGAAATATACTTAAAAGTATATTCTTTTGAAAATAACAGAAAAATCTATATGGATGGGAAATTTTGTTGAGGGAACTCTATTTAGGAGTGGCTACTTCCTTAGAGAAGCCATTATGTCCAAGCATCAACAAGTTTCTAATTTCATATATTTGATATGCAACATTTAAAGGAATTTGATGACTCAGGGTCAAAGGCCTTCATATAACATCAGAACAGACTGTGGAAATAGAAGGACAATTCATCGACAGATTTGACAATATTTTTATTTCTTAGAAGTTCATGAGATAGGAGGTGTATCATCAGGATTGCAACCATAGTTGGGGATTAAGAATCAAATTAATGTCAGCTGCAAGGCAAGTTCTGATAGTGATTGGTGAGTAGCTTTAGTGTCTTCCATGAAAAATCAATACATTCAAATAGACTAATTACCAATTCAAGTATCTTTCACTATATATTAGAACTGGGTATGGAGTTATCTCACCTTCAGGTGCATCTGCATCACAGTCTTTGGATATGTATGTTGTTTCATTGTTCAAGTGTCCTTCAAATGTCTTATTATTCTGCACAAAGAAGACATTAATTGAGGGTTATTTCATAGATACTAATGCCATTGACACATCATGAATTTTACTTGGTGCAACAAGCATCATGAGTCTTTTCCCTTTAAAAAGAGATACAGGTAGTCCTCAACTTACAACAATTCATTAGTGACCATTTAAAGTTACAACAGCACTGAAAACAGTGACTTATGACCATTTCCCACACTTAATAACCATTGCAACATCCCCATGATCAAAATTCAGATGCTTGGCAACTGGTTCATATTTATGATGGTTGCAGTGCCCAGGGGTCATGTGATTAGCTTCTGCGACCTTCTGACAAGCAAAGTCAATGGGGAAACCAGATTCACTTAACAACCATGTTACCAACTTACCAAGTGCAGTGATTCCCTTAACAACTGTGGCAAGAAAAGTTGTAAAATGGGGCAAAATTCACTTAACAAATGTTTCACTTAGCAATAAAAAATTTGGGCTCAATTGTGATGACTGGGTCATCAAGGAATGATTGAAAATGCTTAGGAAAAAAAAGTCTACTTTGAATAGTATGATATACAGTAGTAACAGATTTACAAGCTTTGTAATACTGTGGCTCTCCGAAAATATAAAAGTATAAAATAAATTTGTGTGACACCCTCCTTCAAGAATAAAAGTAAAGAATTCATTAAGGCTAGGCCTGGGCAAAAAATAAATATATCACTTATACACTGTAGGAAGAAGTAAGTACAAGTCCTGTATGAAACCTATTTGGAACACATTAAAACATACATGCAATTGGACCCTGGAGCCACTGAAATAAAACTGTTTTGGAGCCCTTGCTGTACACCAAGAGAATGGGAACATCTATGGGGCAACTATGATCCAAAAGGGAGGGTCAGTACCACGAAGGCCTATCCCCTAGTCCAGGGGTAGGCAACCTTGGCTCTTTTATGACTCATGGACTTCAACTCCCAGAATTCCTGAGCCAACCATGCTGGCTCAGGAATTCTGGGAGTTGAAGTCCACGAGTCATAAAAGAGCCAAGGTTGCCTACCCCTGCCCTAGTCCAACTCCTCCTGATTTCTTAGGGGGTGTGTGTGGAATATGGACCAAACCCACCCTCAGTGTTAGGAAAATTTTAGGCACTGTTAAGATATTGAAGGATGGAATTGGGGAAAAAACAATGAAAAGGAAAAAGAAGAAAATAATTATATTTTGTCCTTCATATTATGACATTACCATTATAATGCTTAAGGTATTACACAACTGAACACTAGATTTATTACTTGAACTTATGTTCAACATAACACAAAAAAGTGCTTATTTCAAAATGCATGATGGCTGACTGTGAAGTTCCAAAATCTTACCGTAATTAGATACTTTTGACTCCCATACATAACATATTGAGGGGCTAAACTGTAGATCATATAGCTGGTGTGAAGAACAATCAACAGAAGTATCATACAAAGAAAGAGAAGGGCTTGAGGTCGTGTCCTCCCCCGTCTGATCTTGTACAGCTAAAATTTAAAAATAAGTTCTTATATTAACACATTATGACATTAAAGTAAGAAGTCTCTCAAAATATAATTTAAATAGGCTATCTAACCTTTCATTTGCAATTTCTGCTCCAAATTTTGAAGAATTACAGGAGTTTACTATTCCATAGAAACAAAATATTGCTGATGAATGGATGCTTTAACTCAGGGGTCTCCAAATGTGGCAAAATTGGCTGGGGAATTCTGGGAGTTGAAGTCCACAAGTCTTAAAGTTGCAAAGTTTGGAGACCCCTGCTTTAACTTATCTAAATATGCAATCATGTTAAAATATATCAATCTATAGGAAACTGGGCTATGCCAAGCCAAATTATGAGTACATCTACACTGGTGTTATATATTCTTATTCTTTCCCACACAGCACATTATCCCATGTACTTAACAGCAAAGGACCAAACAAGGTCAGGAAACAGAAGCAGCAAAGAAAGAGAAAAGAAGAGAGAGAACTACAGCAAAGCATGAATGAAATATCTGGCACGTGGCTTGGGATCTTATGCTTGGGTGATGTGGGCTCCACTGGGGGATTAAACTAAATGCTACTGATCCTTTCTGTGGAGCTTATAGTTTGAAAGGCACTTAAAATCATCTAGTCTTTTCTTCTGTTTTTTTAATCTTTGTAAGCTGCTCAGAGTCACTTGTTTGAGATAGCTGGCTTTATAATTCACACAAATAAATGAAGAACAGTCTAATTCCTGCAAAGTGCTGTTGCTGCAGCATTCAGTGTTTGAGAAAATACTTCTACAAAATAAGTGTCCATCTTTTTAAAGTATTTGTTCCAAAGGGAATCAGCCCACCAGATAGTTTTACATATAATCAATCCAATTTTCTGCAACACGAATTTCTTGTTACTGATTTTATTTTTAGAGCAGAGGTCTTTAACTTTTTCATGCCATAGACTCCTTTGAGAATGGATCCTTTCCTAGAAAAAATGTATTTAAATGCACAAATAAAATACACAGATTGCATTACAAAGAAAGCAAAATGTATTTGTGCTCAAATGCAGTTATCATTTATTAAAACATGCGTAATATACTAATACAGGTAGTCCTTGACTTACAACCATTCATTTAGTGATCATTCAAAGTTACAACAACACTGAAAACAGTGACTTCTGATCCCTTTTCACACTTACGACCGTTGCAGCAAAACTCACTTAACAACTGTCTTATTTAGCAACAGAAATTTTGTGCTCAGTTGTGGTCATAAATTGAGGATTACCTGTTTATGTGAAAATACATTTATAATTCCCCCCCCATCCAAATTCATGGATTCCCTGAAATCTATCCATCCATAGACCCCTGTCCCCCATGGACTACAGATTAAGAGTGGACTAAAGAAAAAAAAATGATGTACTATCTCATCTATGTTTTAGCCTTTCAAATATTTGAAAACAAAACTGATGAGAATGGCTATCAGTTTTGGTGAGGGACAGAGAAAACCGCTTAAAGAGGGCTATAAAATATTATGAAGTGGTATATAAGTCTAAGTGCTATTGCTATGGTTAAGAATTGTTTCTTTTACAGAAAATAAGCATCTACACATTCCATTTCTAGCAAGTGTCCATTTTCAAAGCAACCCTGCTTAAGTAAAAAAACTTTAATAATATGAAAAATGTTAAAAGTTAAGATACCCTGTACACAATGCTTTAAAACTGAATCCACACTAATATCATATTATGAAATACAGTATGCTAAAACACTTTTTTAAAATACTACTACCACTAATACATGTTTTAAAATTAAGCATTTAAATATAACAAAATTGCTACCTAGTTATTGTGGACAAATTCCAAGGCATTAAGTTTCAGAATAATTCCTGCACATGTTGTCTGGATGTGAAACGAAATGATTTACTCGAGCTAATATAACACCTGACAAAACAGGTATTTGTTTTAATACCTTTGCTGCATGTTTTCTAATATGTATTTGCAATGTTTTATTTATTTGTCTAACAGGCTAAATTATTTGAAAAGTGCATGAAAGATACAATAAAGTTTACCCTTATCCAGAAGAACCATATACCCATGCTGCGAATTCCAGCCATTGAAGTAAATATGAAGTACATGATGATGGTAGTAATAAGAATATAGTCTAGGGGAAACACCTAGAATATAAATGCACCATATTTATACATCAGGAAAATTTATCACATTTCAATTATGAAACATTGAGGAAAACCCCAGCAATAAAATTAAAAATGTTACTAAATCCAATATATTCAACAAAGATAAGACAATGACAGAAAGTATCATCAAAATAATTAATAGACTTAAACGGGTTCTTAAACAGT
>NW_015387216.1:276660-305437 GCF_001527695.2 Protobothrops mucrosquamatus
TTAAAGCCACAGCAAACTACTTCGCCAGAGATTCAGCTTTTGTCCGTCACAGAGGTCCAAATGGCCACCACCTCCCTTTTATAGCCTGTGGGGTGTGGTCCAGTGACTCAGCTTAATCTCTGGCACGTCTCCTTTTCTGCTGCGCACGCTTGTCGCTCCTACGCTGGCGTGGATCCAGCCACAACTTCTCTTCCTCACTCTCCGAAACAACTGGCTCCTGGCCAATCTCAGAAACACCTGGCTCCTGGTCAAGCTCTTCTCCGTCGGGAGACACCGGAGGCATTGCCAGAGAGGAGGGTCCTGGAGAGGGAGGCCTGGCCATCTCCTCTCCTTCATGTTCGGAGCCTTCTTCGTCCAATAAGAGGGGCTCACAAGACGGAGCCACAACACAGTCAGAGTTTATGTGTCCTCTCAAAACCTCTTCTGCCCTCAATACTCATTTAGTTTATGGAAGGTGGGATAGCAATAATAGGACCCCAAGTGAATGGTGTGGGATCAAGAGATTCCCTGCTCCAAAACACGGATAAATAGCAACCTAATTTCAGGTCACAAATAGATTTAAAACTGTTTGCATGCTAAAAAAAGAAAACCCATAGTGGCAGGATACAATCCAGCTAGAACAATTTAGTTTATTATATATAATTTATGATATTCTCAATCAATAATAATTTGAGTAGTTTTCAAAAGATAACTGATTTGTCAAAGATGTACATACTATTTCATGTATATTATTATATTATTATTAACTCATTATTTAATATTGAACTTATTTATTTTTAAAAGTCTTTCATTTTATTAGCATTAAAGTCCTTAACATTCCGTAGAAGTGCATTAGGAATTTTCCTGTACTGAGCTTTTACTTACTGTCTGTAGAACAGGTAACAGCATATTCAATGGGTTGGTCAAATTAGTTCCCAGGATTATAAATCCAGAACCTATACCAGTAGAATGAAGTGCTTTATCCAAACTGTAAGAATTTAAGACATACATTGTTATTGCTTGATTTTTTAAAAAAAACCCCACTACATTTAAGTACATTTTCTGTATAAAGTACTTAAAAGTAAAAAGATACACACTGACATCAACATTTTAGAAATTATCTTATAACATTTGATAGTGACAATGATTAAGAACGTAGCATTTTCTATTTTAAATTATGCACAGATGAGGATTGGTACTTGTATACATCTTCTAAGCAACTTATATATTCAGAAAATGTACCATTTTATTATAGAAAGTTCAGGAGATCCATGAAGTAGACACTAATCTGATAATTATCACGCATATTTCCATTAATATGAACTGTTGTATTGTTAAAGTTCTCCAGGCTTGGTTTTGGGGTTGCTAACATTTCATTACTCCACTAGGAAATACCATTGTAATGTACAGGAGTTTTGGAAAAGGGCAGATTCCCTGCCAACCAAAACCCTCTTTCCAAAACTTCTGAACTGATGTCGTTACTAAGTAGGGCAATGAAACGTCACACTATACTACACATATTTGCTATAATAGCAATAAAATGAATTCCCTGTTAGTACAGAATTTTATGAAAACCTTTTGCAAAGCCAGAAATATATATCTGGGTTTTTTATTTTTAAATTCTATGTATTATATGCCTTTTTTTAATAACCACTTTTCTACGTGCAAAATATTATGCATTGCAATTCACACTCCTCCACTAACATCCTATATATTTTTGCACATTATGTTGCAGACATCTGTTTTTTAACATCCTGGTATTTATACATGTTCACAGTGCCAACAACTCAGGAATAGTCTAGAACACTAGAGAATAGTCTAAAACACTAGAGATAAGAGAGACATATACAGACTTTGTTTGTTTCTTTGTTTTAGGTTGCTCACGTTTCATCCCACCCTTTCATTTTAATATATATGAAACAGGGATGCCCAAACTTTTTATAAGTATGCCTTCAAGTCAATCTTGACTCCTGACAACTGTCTGGAGAAGTCCAGGCAGTTTTCCTGGCAAGATTATTTTTCCCTTGCCTTCTCCCTAGGGGTAAGAGTGAATGACTGGCCCAAAGTCACCCAGCGCTCATTTTGTACCTAAATGGCTCTTATGCAAAACATACAGATTTGAAAATGGAATGTTCCAGAGAATTCCGTAGTATTCCAACCACTCTCCATTCATAAACTCTTATAGGCTGTAGCTTTTCAGGGTTGTTCAGCTATATCCAGAATAAATCTTGTAAATTTTAAGTAGTTTGAAGTTTCTCTAAAGGAAGCAAGTCTACCTGGGGGACGGGTCAACCCAGAATACTTCAAGCCACTTATGGTCTGCAGGATTTAGTTTTAGAAACTGGCAAAACACTACCAAAATAGAATAGTCCAGAATGAGAATGTTTCATTCCTATGATTTAAATAGGAGCTACAACAAATATTCCTTCAACAAATGTTGACAACAAACAAACAAATAAAGAAATAATGGTGATTATATTATCTTTATCAAGTCCCGTGTTTAAGCCATATAGTGTTTATTGTAAAAGCAACAAGATAATTGTAAATATTAGTTCACAGACCGATAAGGACGATTTCTAAATAGCTACTTGAATACTTCTCCATTATCTGTGAAATCTACTTCCCCAGCAGTTCATCAGAGAGCCATTAAAAAGAAACTAAGAAATTTATTGGGAAATAAATTGGTTCTAAATTGAAAATAGCTACTTGCTGAGATTTCTGTACCCATATCCCTTTCATCTCACGAAATCTTGTTAAAGCAGTGAGAGAGAATCTTATCTGGAAGAAATACTTTCAGTCTGAAGCAAAACAACAACAGCAACAACCTTGCACCAAGGAGGACATTAAGCTTTTTCTTTGCGTGTTTATTTGAATGTATAAGGATTTGAGAATATATTGAAATATGCTGTGCACACTGGTCATCCACTTTACTTTCTGTAATATTCACATGCTCAGATAGAAAGGTCTGAAGAACTGTTTGCTTAAAGGTGAATAGAACAGCCTTGCAGTCAATTCTTCTTTTATTATGCAAACAGCTGATTTACATTCAAGTAAACATCCAAAGGTATTTTCAGTCTTCTGTGCTAAACAAGAGAATGGTGGGTACATGGCCCCTTTCTGGTCACTTTCAAGCTCACAGGTTTCTGGTGAATACCTGTAAGGACATTCATATCAAGTATTGGCCTGAGTCTGCCTGAATGATTTTCAGCAGATACATTTTAAAATGTGAAGCACATGTTATATACTTACTTCGACAGGAAGAGAGAAATAGTGAACAGCAGGGCCACAAGTATAAAAAATACTCCCCATACAATCTAAAACATAAGTAAGAAAAATAGTTTAGCACATTCTCAACAATGTACAGTTTGTTCTGCTATTATTTAATAAGATAAATATGAGAAATTTGAAAGCGGGGCGTTTTCTCTCATAATTAAAAACGCAGCAGCTACAGTATTTCCAAAGCCTCTGCTAATAATATCAGAAACTACTCTGAATTCTGCAACGCATATTTGCTCATGTAAATCAAAACAAGAAAATCAGAAATATTATCTTTATAGAGAGCCAAGATTACAGTTGGAAATCAAGTGATATGTTAACCTGAATTCTTCAATTCATTTTCCCAAAAAAGAATTTTGTCCAGATATAGGACAAATTAATTTGTTCAGCTGATCATTTAAGGAAAGATCTGCTGAAATGATAATGTACGTTTAAATCTTTCTAAAAAGTAGAGAAAACAATTAAAGCACATATTTATGTATTTTTATTGATACACTAGCATGTGTAAACCATCTAGTCCATGAAGACTTAGACAACAGATAAAATACATGTTCATATGAGGGCCACTTTCACAAATGAGAAAAATTATTTTAGAGATAATTTCGGCCTAGCGAACCTTCATTTTTTTTTTTTTTAAAGTAAGTCTTCTTTAAATAATTAGAGCAGTAAGACCAGAGTTCAGTGCAATGCTGAAGTCTTAATGTATCTGTATAATCTGCAAGAGAGAATTATCTAAATTTAAATGATTTGGAATAATGTATTATTGTGTCATATGATACTACTTGTGTTTTAGTATTTTTGATTTAAAAGTAGATTCGATTTTATGATTCTCATTGTTCACAACAATGCTAAGCCTATTTAAATACCGTACCTTGTTTACATTATAGCTGCTGCAACTATAAGATTACTGCTCGTTACCTACTGGTACACGATTACACCATTATTTACAAATACTTGATTCAAAATCTTGACTCGGATCTTTATACTAAATAAATGTAAGAGGCCTTAACAAGTGCAGAGTGCTCAGCAAGTTTCCACAAATCTTTGGAAAGATGGACATTTGATCTGTGTATTGCAAAGCAGTCTTCACACGCTACATATAACTCTCACTACAAAGAAATCGTATCTTTATATCTTTCACTACAAAGCAATTATTTTTATGACAAAACAAGACTTTTTTGGTGGAAATTTAGTCCTATATGAGAGTTGAACTTTGCTATCAAACATGCCTATTACAAAGTAATGGTGTATTTTCAGCATCATTTGGGTGCAATTCTTTTTATGGAAAAGTAAAATCCCTAGTGTCTTAGCTTTTTATTTCTACATTCTGTTGGTATCTTTCCTTTTCCCACATTCATACCCTGATGGTTTTCTAACACTAAATTGAATTTGTTGCTTATTTGTTCATCCTGCAAATCTGTTCACACATTTCTCCTCTTGTCTACCCGTTTTACACTGATCCATTATTTGTCCAATTGTAACAGTAACTTAAACCATAAATCTCTCTCCAATTTCAAAGTTAGTCTGTGCGCTTGCTAAATAGAATCTGACCCCATGGCACCATGCAACTGTATGAGACTCTACTCCCAGCATATTTAATGGGAGCCATGGTTCCAAGTAAATCAAGAAACAAGAGAAGAATCAATCTGATGCATGCTCTCATTTAATGCACTGTATTAGAGTTCCCCCATTCTCTACATCTCGATTTTAGCTACAGTTCTGAATCATGGTATATTTTAACAATAAAGACATGGAGATATAGCAAAAGGTTATCTATTTATATTGTATGTGTACTGATGGGGGGGGAATGCAATTTTGCAAATTTTACACAGTTGCCCAAATTTGAGTTAGCAGAGGCTATCTCTAGATCTGTCTTCTAAATAATTGTATCAGGGCTATGCACAACATCTCAATGAATTATTGCCTGGAGCAATAAGGCTCCCTCCCTGCTTCTAAGCAGCAACTCAGAGGCAGAGCATTCCAGCCTGGCAAGCTCATAGATGCCCAGCTAGCATCCAATCTCTTTTGCAGTTGTTTATGTAAACATTTATGTTTACAGAACAGGCAGTGTTCACATTTATGAAACAAGATAGCTGGGATTAAACCTAAGGGACTGTACTCCCCAGCAGCATTTTCAAATCATTATTACTTTCTTAGCATAGCCATTTATTTTCCCACTCTCTTTTCTTTCAAAACATATTGTTGATTAATTTTATGCAGTGGAAAAAGATATTGCTTGCTGACACATCACACTCCAAAAGTATGTTTGGGCATGAGGTCTAAGCAATAGAGTTTTATTTTTTTTAAAAAAAGAAAAACCCTCAAAAACAACGGTTTTGCTTTGTCTCATGTTGTAGAGCCAGTAAAGCCATTCTGATCTTCTGAGTAGAGTCTGTCTCTAATAATATGAGCATTTTATGGTAAGATGAAAGTTTTCCTATAATACAAAATGAGGGTCTTTACTTTTAGGGGCCTCATGGCACCACAGAACTTTGTCCAGCAGCTTTTCTCAATGTATTCCAGACGCCGTCCTCTTTTGCGAAGGCTTCTTAGTTTGTCTTCAAATTGTTGCAGCATTTGCCTGTCTCGATTTGATACAGGCCGGCCATCTCTGCACTAGTAAGGAGAATCGTGCAACATTTGTATATCACTATTACAATCTTTTTGTTTAATCCCAATCATTACTTGTGGAAAATGAGTTCTAATTTCATTCCAGTGTATTTTTTAAAAATCTTTTTAAAAACTAAGAACTCGTTTCTAAAGGGATTGGCTTTCCAATTCAACAGTACTATAAATGAAATATTACACCAAAATTTGAGAATTTCATCTCTTTTAATACAAACTTCATTTAAATAAACAAAAACTCATGGAATAAACAGAATACAAATTAATAATAAAGAACTATATATACTAGAGCAATAACTTTTAATAGTTCTTAGAGTTATCAGCAAATAAAATACTTTACTGAGCTACTAAAATGTGAATGAATGCAAATGAAATCCTGCATTAATACCTATTGTATTTTGAAATAATGAGATAAAATCTTATTTTAACATACATTGCATTTTTCAGGTGTCCAAATTCCAAACTAATAATGAGTGAAATGTAAGTGATTTTAGAAAAAGTGCAGAACTAAAGTCCGAAAAGTAATGTTTTAAAATAGCACCAAACCTTTGATTTAATTCTTTGAATATTTTGCTCAACATCTTCAATATCTTCAGTGTTCTCCAAGCGTTCATAACTAGCATTTCTTGTACCTTTTATAAGATTTAGAGGCAAAGCAGACATTCCATAAGCCTAGAGAAAAATGAAACAGAGCATTAACTGAACCAACATTTCTGATTGTCTTAATTAGTACAAAATCAATATTTTAATTCTAGCATCAAAATGTTCAGTCATATTCTTTTATGACAATTTTACCAAATATTCACAAAACATAAAGACAGTTTCTGAACCAATCTCTCCTTACCAGAAAGAAGAGTAAAGTACAGGACACAGAATTCACCCAAAATAATGGCAAAAACTGGATGGATGGATGGATGGATGGATGGATGGATGGATGGATGGATGGCCGGATGGATGGATGATAGATAGATAGATAGATAGATAGATAGATAGATAGATAGATAGATAGATAGATAGATAGATAGATAGATAGATAGATAGATAAAATGCCACATGGGGAATACTGCATCCAGAAAGACTGGGGTGACATGATACCAGTGTCCCAATATCTCAGGGGTTGCCACAAAGAAGAGCTATTCTCCAAAGTACCTGAAGGCAGGACAAGAAACAATGGATGGAAACTAATCAAAGAGAGAAGCAACCTAGAACTAAGGAGAAATTTCCTGACAGTTAGAACAATTAACCAATGGAACAACTTGCCTCCAGACATTGTGAATGCTCCAACACTGGAAGTTTTAAGAGATTGGACAACCATTTGTCTGAAATGGTATAGGGTTTCCTGCCTGAGCAGGGGATTGGACTAGAAGAACTGCAAGATCCCTTCCAACTCTGTTATTCTATTCTATTCTATTCTATTCTATTCTATTCTATTCTATTCTATTCTATTCTATTCTATTCTATTCTAACTTAATAAGAAGAGAGAAAATTAAATAAAGTTTTATTGGTCCACAATAAGACAGTTATTTGGAATTTCTATGCCCAGATTAAGATTGCATGCTTGTTTTTTTAAAGACCGTTGAAGGAAGGAATATAGCAACAAAGTTCCTATAAACACAGGAGAACACAACCGTAATTAATCTATAACTAAGATTCAAGGAATCAAAGTAAAAAAATATAATACTAGATTTTTATTGCACGTTACCAAATCTGGAAAAAAGTAATAAAGTTAGAAAATAATCCCAGGAGCTTCATCTTTATTGATTATGTGTCATCCAATCATCTTCGATTCCTAACAATCACATGTATAGATTTTCTCCAAGATGAACTATCCCTAACCTCTTTCAGGTCTCCCAATGGTGCACTCATCGCCACTACAATTGAGTCCATTCATTTTGCTGCTGGTTGTCTTCTTTTTCTCTTTCTTTCCATCTTTTCCAACATTCGAGACTTTTGCAGAGAGCTGGGTCTTTACATACTGTGCCAGATTATTTGAGCCTAGTCATTTATGCCTTGAATAAAAATTCTGGATTAATTTGTTTAATAATCCATTGCATTGTTTTCTTGACTGTCCATGGTATTCTCAGAAGTCTCCTCTAATACCAAAGTTCAAAAGCATCACTACTCTTCCTGTCTTGCTTCTTTAAAACCCAACTTTTGCTTCCACAGAGTGTCACAGGGAATATCATGGCTTGCACATTTCTCACTTTTGTAGGTACAGATACATCAGGGCAGAATATCTTTTCAAAGGTCTTCATGCATGCTCTACTGAGTACTACTCTATTCTTTTTTTCTTTTTTTTTAAACAAGTTTTATTAATTTTCCATTTTTACACTGCTTCAGGTATTAAGGAAGCAACATGGTGGTTGGGTAATTCATAGTCCAATAACAAGTTTCTCCATACATATGTCAATTTACATCATCAAAAATTTTCTTTCTATTTCCCTTAGTTATTATACCACATTTAAATTAAATACATTGCTAGTTATAACTCGATCATTTAAAACATTTATCAATCACTTTTGACTTATATATCTTCAGATCTTGTTTTTAATTTTTATCTGATTTCAATTACAGTATTCCAGCTAGCTTACTGTCCATAGTATTTAGGTTTCGGATAGCCCACGGTTCCCTTAATTCATTACAAAATAGTTATCATATCTAAAATACACTTATTATTTATTCAAATAAATTCTTAGTTTATTTCACAATCATATTCTACTTCTCATTCTAATATCATCACTTAGTAATAAAATAACCTTTGTCCTCTGAATCCATCTTCTATATTATAATTCAAAACTATTATTCTAGTAACTAATTTATTTCCCTTATAGGTCCAAATCCTGAATATTAAATCAATTAATGTCTTTTAAAATCTCCTTAGCCCATTAAGTGAGATTTTATGCTCTTCCATTAAAGGTCACATAAAGAAAACCATTTTTTAAATCTAACTCTGGCCTTCCTTTTGTGCCAAACGGGCTTCCATAGCAGAGCCTTTAAATCCTCGGGTGGATCTCCCTTCATTCCTGTATATGTCACTTGAATCAAGGGAGACCATCCAATTATCAACTTGTCAAGGAAGCTAGTCCCTTCATAGTCATTAGATTGTTGTCCTGATAGTTTGAGTCTCCATATTTGGCTTAGTATATTTGTCGTGAGTTCAGGCTGGTCTTCTTCTTCTTCTGGTTTCAGCTGGTTTAGGTACAAAGTCATATTCAGTGTTATAGTTGTTATTTGGTCATCTGGATTATTTGAATTCTCACTATACTGTGTATGTAAGTCTTCAGCACCTTCTGTCTTAGTATTGTTTTCTTCAGTTTCTGTTGCTGTTGAAATTGCAGATTTATTAGATGAAATCAAGGTTTGGGTATCAGAGTTCTGAGTAGATTGTAGCTGTTATTCTTTAAGGTTCACTTTAGTGTTAATTCCTTCTTCTTCTGTTGCCTTTTGAGTTGTAAGTTCATCTGCTGAGGTCTGGGCTGCGTTTTGTAGCTTTAAGGTGGCGCGTATATCTTTCTGTCTGGAATTCATTAGCCCAGTAGCCTCTAAGATTTTTTCAAGTATAAGTTTGAACTTAAACTGTGGGTGGTATTCCTCCATTTCTGTGGTATTTACAGATAGTCCTTTAGTGGAGGCTATTTTTAATGAAAATCAGAAAATATCCGCCACCACTATAGAAAATTGTTTTCACCACCCAGCTGTTTCAAGTTCTTATCTTTTTTAATAATGTCAAGGACAAATTTTAGTCTCACAAGTCTCCCAGTCAAAAAAAAATTTCACTTGCTGTACCAAGTTTCACCACAAGATGTCCCCAGTAACATGTAAAGTTAAGCTTTTATCCGGTTTAAAAAGGAGGAAAAAATGTTCTTTTTTTTTTCAGCTTAGCAAATAGGTAAAATGATAAGTCTCTATAAGAATAAAGAACCTTTTGGGAGCCCAGGTATCCAGAAATTACAAGTCCAAATATTTAGTTGTTTAGTTTAGGGTTTTTTCCCCTTAGCTTTATATTCCCAGAGTAGGCAGGAGCGGCAGAATTGAGGAGAGAAAAAGATATTTCCAAAGGCTTTTACAGGAAAGTAGTTGGGAAGCAGGAAAGGTAAGGTAAGGTCTCACCCAATTCCTCCATGTTGCTTTCGTCGTGCTTAGTAGTGCTTTTGGCTGGAATGGCTTGATGTTCAGCCATGTTAATGGCCAATTTTTTCTTCATCGGCCCAAAGGAGCTGCCTCGGTTCCAGCGGAAGGGCTGCTGCCCTTCTGCAAGCAATCGAGGGTCCTCCTCAGCGGTGGTCGCCCCTCCAGGGCGACTTTTGACCCTTTCCAGGGTCTTCCGGCGGAGAGAAACCGGACGGCGGAGATAGCAGTCTCTCTGAACATCCACCGGCGCCGCGATCGCAGACCGGAAGCCTGTGCTAGTCTGTTCTTTACATTTTTGATTATCCAAGTAACATCAGCAGCCCATCAAAAGGAAAAATATTTTAACCTATCAAAAGCAGCACTGTGGGAGACAATGCAGGCCAAAAATAGGCAAGGAATTGGTAAGAGAACACCTATCCACTTTGGGTAAATTCAGTTCTCTGGGACCAGATGGTTTACATTCCAAAATACTGAAGAAGCTGGCAGATGTGCTCTCGGAACCATTGAATGAAATCTTTCAGAGCTCTTGGAGCACGGACGAACTGACATGGTTCTAATCTTCAAAAAAAGGAAAAAAGTGGATTGAGGAAACCACAGACAAATCAGCTTGACATCAATACCTGGGAATATCCTGAAAAAAGCAGTGAATTTGTGAGCACCTAGAAAGGATTTTCTAAAATTGATGAAGCATATATTGACTGCTTTTGGGTATTCTTTGGCTTTTTCAATTATCCAGCATGCATTGGGAATGTCTCATGTTCCTCAGCCTTTTCTAAACCCAAGTTGAACATCTGACATCCCTTTTCTATATAGAGCGCTAAACTGTGCTGGATAATCCTAAACATAATTTTGCTAGCATGTGAAATTAAGAATACTGTACAATGGTTTGCACACTTTATTAAATCTCCTTTGATACTGCTCTGTAGATTGACTTATTCCAATTGGCTGGCTACTATGTCATTCTTCAGATTTGCTGACATAGCTTAGAGCCTTGAGTGATTCTGTTGCTTGCCATATTTCAATGGGTATTCCATCAGTTCCTGTAGTCTTCAACTTGGTAATAATTGGAGTGCTGATGTAACTTCATCTTCTAGTACTAATGATTCTTGTTAAGTAAAGAATATCTTCTAAGGTATCTTAGATCCTTCTCTCTCACTCACACACACACTCACACACACACATTATTGAAAGTATCTCTTGTAGTCAAAAAATATTGCCCCTCAAAATAAAAAAGATTAAAAACAGCAATCACGGCACACAACAGCAATATTCATAAAAAGCCTCAGAAAATAATGTAATTTTGATTTGGCAGTTAAGCTCAGTAATCAGAGTGTCAGGCAATCCTCTTTAGAGAGTTTGTTCCATAGCCAAAGCACTATCACACAGAAGATGCAATATCATATTAACACAGGGAAAGCTTTTGGAGGCAAAAATACCAAGAGAAGATAACCCTTTAATGAAATTAACAAACACTGAAGAAAGAGAACTATTAGCAATTCTGCAAAATCAGTCTTTGCACCAATAAAATATAATAAGAATAGATATGGGAGATGATATAACATTTCTAAAATAAAAACATAGGAAGTGATTATTTAGAGATAAAGATAAAAACTACAGAAGTGACTGCGATTAAGTGACAAATGAAAGTTGGTTATGCCAAGAAAGCCTAACAATTAAATGATAGAAAAACACCAGAAACAAAGAAAGTACACCTAAAGCCTATACACCTTAGTGAAAAACAGAACTGGGGGAGGGAAGCCTGCAACAGTTACTAAAATAAACCAAACCTAGAACAAATAAACAAACCTTGAATGTATATTAACAGAAAAACCCCTCAAAATAAGCACAATCCAATTTTAAAATGTTTTGGAATTCACAATACTATAACCAGTGGTTCTCAATCTGTTGTCTGTGGATCTGTGGGGGGGGGGCGTGATGTTATCACAAGGGGTCCACGAAGGCTTGAAAAAAATGTTATGATTTAAATCTTAAGTCTTGGGAGTCCTTGGCCATGATCCATGGCCACAAACGGTATTTAAAAGGGTCCGTGGTGAAGAAAAGTTGAGAACAAATGCTGTAACCATTTACTCAATGCTTTGCAGAAACTTTCAATTTATTTACTTGAAATAAGAGTGAGCTAATTTAAAAGCACCTCTGGAATACACAGTCAGCAATATATTCTATCCTATTCCCACCATACTGTTTTCTAGATTCCAGCTCAGAGTCCATTTCTGCAGCCAATTGTAATAGCCCCTTCGGATCCCTGTTCAGAGGAGGAGGAGGGATCAGAACTGTCCAATGGGGATGGCACATCTCCCTTGGAATGTTTAGAGAGGCCAGGGGCTGAGGACAATGCTTTCCCAGGCCCCTCAGGCATTGGGGGAGGTGATCAACCAGACGGAGAGCACTTCAGACAGGCAGTGGTGCTGTTTGGCAGCAGATCCCCTCTGATGAGGAACAGCTGCCTCCCCCACTCGATCCAACAGCACGGAGAGTAGAGCGGAGGCAAGCTCAAAGGAGGTCTGCAAGGCTGCTTGGGAAAAGGTCACCCCTGCCCCTCTTCACAAGCAATACCTGGAGTGGGTTGACATAAGCAGAAGCTGGGGGAGATTGTCTTTGTCAAGAACAATTGCTTGCTTTGGCATACATTCCCCTGGCTTTGGAAAGACTAAAAAGGGCTCCTAAGAGACAACACTTTACTTGAAATAATCTTGCTACCTATAATTGCCCACTAGTGGGTAATAAATGGAATAGATACAGTTTTTGTGAACAGCAATAGCACTTAGACTTATATACTGTTTTACAGTGCTTTATAGCCCTCTCTAAGCTGTTTACAAAGTCAGCATATTGCCCCCTCAATAAGCTGCGTCCTAATTTTACCGACCTCGGAAGGCTGGAAGGCTGAGTCAATCTTGAGCCAATCAGAATCGAACTCCTGGAGTGAGCAGTGAGTTAAGCTGCAGTACTGCATTCTAACCACTGTACCACTAGGGCTCTTCATAAAATAAAACTCCAGTTATGTTTAATTTGGAGAAATTGTGTCAGTTTTTTGTAAACGCACTGACAGGTTTTACTCAAAGTTATACATCTCAAATATTTTTAGTACTTAATAGAAAGACAATTAAGTTTCTACATGGATAACAGTTATATTATCAATAAAGATAACCCATAAAACTGAAATCTTAGTAATTTTCAAGTCCTGAAATAGAATGATAACAACTTTCATGAAGAATAATGGGAAAATGTATTGCTTAAATAATCTGTAAATTGCCCAAAGTTATTGGGAGCTGGGCAATGTATAAATTTAAATAATAACAACAATAATGCTTTGTTTCTACGGTATTCAGTATTATTGCCAATTAGACTTTAGAAGCTATGAAAATCATCCTTTCCAATGGGAAGTGAAAGTTTGAAGTGGAGATCTTATGGAATATACTCCTACAGATGCAATTAGCTCTCACCTAATTTAGGAAAGCCCTCAAACTATTTTATTTTGGAGGCCTTTGGCATAGAGTGATTACAAGCATCTCTCTTTTTTGCTTTTCTTATATATCATTCTTATTCTACAAATAGTCCTTGACTTATGACCACAACTGAGCCAGGAATTTTGGACATAAGTCATTCCGGTTGTTAAGCAGATCACTATGTGACCAGACTTAATTCCTTTTTTCTGAGTCACTAATGTTATTAAGTGAATCAGATGGCTCAGTAAACAAATCTAACATATCCAGTGTGTGTTTTTTTGTCAGAAAATGACAAATGACAAAAATGAAAAAAGGTAGCAAATCATAGTCACGCGACTGTGGGACACTGCAAAATGTGAACTAGTTGCCAAGCACCTAAAATGCAATCACTTGACCATGGGATGGGGGTGCAGCAGATGGAACTTTGAAGATGGATCATAAGTAGCTTTTTTTAAGCCCATCATAACTTCAAACAGTGGTTAAGAGACAGATCATCAAGTGAGGACTATCTGTACCTTTCTTTTTAAAAAAATATATTTTCTTAATTTTTTAACATAATCACCTTAATATTTGGTAAAGAGCGTGTTGTCTGGGTTTATATTTAATAACAATTAATTTCTATAATTCCATAATCCACATAGTAGCTTTCCTTGATTTTCTCTTCTTCCAATAAAATTCTCTTTTATCAACCTTAAATTAGTTCATTTCTTAGTATTTTGATAGATAACAACTGAATTTAAACATTTTTCTAGTATTTCTACAAGTAACAACCACATCAATATAAAGTTTCTTTTCTAATTGATGATCTTAATTACCTTGTCATAGATCCTATTTTCAAAGTTCTTATTTAGATCTGTTTTCCCCGCAGTTCAAAATATTCTTACCAGTTAAGATTTTCTTAGAGTTAATTACAGTTAAGTATTTAAATCTTTTTTCTCATATAAGTCATCCCAACAATTTTACATTTCTCATATCTTAAAACAAAAATAAAAAAGAGAAGAAAAAAGGAAATAGTATACTACTTGAGAAACATGTCTCTCTTAAGCTAGAATACATTTATATCCACATTTTTTCTATTGTTTTTAACCATATTGAAACAAACATTCAGTCTTTAAATATTCCATCTAATAAATCCAATCATCTAATATTTTAAATCTATTCAAAACATTCTTATCAATTTAAATTTTCTCAAAATCAATTACATTTAAGTATCTAAAACATTTCCCTCATATAAACCATCCCAACGTTTTTATATTTCTCATATCATAAAAAAACTATGTTACTTGAGGGGGCCCATCCCTCTTAAACTAAAATTCATTTATGTCCAGATTTTTTTTCTATTTCTTTAACCATATTCAAACAGGTGTTTAATCTTTAGATATTCCATCT
Source organism: Protobothrops mucrosquamatus (assembly GCF_001527695.2). Lineage (NCBI taxonomy): Eukaryota > Metazoa > Chordata > Lepidosauria > Squamata > Viperidae > Protobothrops > Protobothrops mucrosquamatus. The sequence continues at coordinate 291,525 of NW_015387216.1, forward strand.
GATAAATCCCATCATCTAATTTCTTAATTCTAACTTTAGCCTTTTTTGGGAGGGGGCAAACATCTTTCCTAATCAGTATGCTCCGCTGGACCAAAAGGTCTTCCCATAGTCTTGTAGATGTTGTTGTAGGTACAAGAGACAAGTCAAGTAAGATGTTTTTGTAGAAATGTTTTGCCCCTTCATATTCATTGAACATCTTTTTCTTTCTTTCTATTTGTACCTTTCTATGGTTGATCTTTTAACAATATCCATGCATCCATGCTGTTAATTTGTACATGTATGCTGTCAATTCTTTGAGGCAAGCAAGATCAAGAAAGAGGGACAGCAGGGATTCTCAGACTGCTGTTTATTATAGCAAGATAGAATCTTGAAAGCCTCTCAGAGGTTCTGTCTGCCTCATCTTTGCACCAAACAAAATCAAGATGGGGTTACTTTGAAATTTACTTCTTAGGCTTTCATCTTCTCAGGACTAAATAATCTTTTCTGAAAGTCACTCTTAACAGCTCACTCATCACTTTCCCATTCTCAAGGCCAGAGCTATTCCAGCTAGCTAGCTTAATAAATATATAGATCTTTTCATTCTATTCTTCTCCTGCAGATTACATATATTCCCTGATTCTAAAAACAGCAACGTACCAAATAAATCCCAAAGGAAAATAACTAGGTCTCCGGGTGCCCAGGGAACTAAAACTATGCTACCCATTTACAGTGTGGGACACCCCACAATAGGAACGGCTAGTGGCACAATCTTTTTTATTTCCTATTATAGAAAGTCCTCCTTTAGTGACTGCCTTGTTTAACAACTGTTTGCGGTTACAACTGTGACAAAAAAGTAACTTTATGACCAATCCTTGCATTTATTACAGACCTGAAAAGCAAAGGACAATTGAATTAAGCTCATAAGCACAGCTGGGGTGTCACTTAGCAACCACTTCACTTAATAATCAAGTTGCTAGTCCCAACTGTGGGTCACTAAATGAGGACTTAAGGCAAGAGCTTTTAAACTATGAAAATATTTTAGCCAACATGCTGAGAAGTTCAATGCTAAGAATACTGAGATATACAGGAGCAGTAATCCAACTCTGTATCCTCCACTTTAATACAGTGACTTAGAAATGGCATCAAATATTTGCTGATTGTACTGTGGAGTCAGGATAATACATCACAATTACACTATTCATTTTAATATCCTTCTCTCCCTGGGTACTAAATTTTGAGGACATGCAATAATAGTATATAATCATTTCAAAACAGATATTAACTAGATTTACGAAATACTTTTAGAGAAATCCGTACAGGCAGTCCTAATCCTATGACCACATCTGGGACCAAATTCTGTCATAAGTCAGTGTGGTTGTGAGTCCTCACATAACCAGATCTGATTTTATGACCATTTTTGCATTGGTCATAAGGACAAATACACCTTAACCAATGGCATTTTTTTGGCTGGAAACCAGCAAAAGCCAGCACAAATTGTGATAATGTAATTGAGGGACACTATAACTGGTTGTAAATACAAGCCAGTTGCCAAGTGCCCAACTGCAATCATGTGACTGTGGGAGTGGCAACAGTTTTAAGTTTGAATTCAGGTCATAACTGAATTTTTTAGAAGCTGTTGTTAATTTGAACTATTATTAGTTATTATTCGTAAGTCAAGGACTACCTTACTATCTAAAACTTTAAAAGCAACTGTTTGAGATTTAAACATTGCAAACTACTTTCACATTAAAATTTGGTTCATCAATGCATCAGTGGTGTGGATTCCCTGTTCCTAATTTATATTGTCCTTTGCACAATGAGCATAATCTTCCTGATGGCATAACTGCTTTTCTCACTCCACTGGAGCCTTCCTGACACCCTTAAAATCTGTTGTGCAGATTAAGGGCTTATTAAAGGATTAAATAAATCTGGCCTCCATATAGTAGATAAGAAAACTTTGTTGCACAGCTTCTTCTTATATAGTAAAAGCTGACATTGTTATTTCTGTTCTGTGCAGAGTTTTAAAAGGAAAAAGAAAGATTTAGCTTTGTTAAACAAATATTGGAGCCATGAGACAGAGTTTGGTTTAGTGATTAAACTGGGTGACCATGAGTTCTAGTCCTGCCTTAGGCATGAAAACTGGCTGAGTGACTTTGGGCCAGGGTCACTCTGTCTCAGCACAACACACCTCACTGGATTGTTGTTGTGGGGAAAACAGAAGAAGGATGGAACATTAGGTATGTTCATTGCCTTGAGTTAGTTATAAGAATAATAAAGGTGAAACATACATACATACATACATACATACATACATACATACATACATACATACATACATAAATGTCAAGAATCAGTAGGAAATCCATGGCTCTTCAATGTTGTCTTTGATTCCTAAAGTACACACTGTAAAGTGTGTTATGCAAACAATAGTCCAAGTCCAAGAACATCCAAAGGGCTAAAATTCATCATTCGTATTCTAGCTCTTCTTGTTTTAAAGAATAAATTACATCATCCCATTAAACCTCACTTTATTTGTTAACCTGAAGCTGAGAACTTGCAAAGTAAGTTTAGCGAAGCATTATAGCTTTGCAGCTTAAATCACGTTTTACATCTTAACCTCAACAACACTGGATTTGACCCTGAATTAACAAAGGGCAGAGTTCAAAATGTTGAAAAATAAGGCCAGCTTTAAATGGAGATAAGACCAAAATTAAGTTGCTCACCGTATAGATAATAGCTGCCACCATTCCAATAAGGGTCAAAGAACTTATGGAGAAGGAGAGGGCAGCTAAACCATCTGCAGAGAAAAAAATAGAGTTGTTTCCCTAAAATGTATACAAGCAAAGAGAATGAACTGAATCCAACCCAGTATCACAGGGAACAATAAAGTATCAAAAAATGGTAGTGTAAACATTGCTAAAGGCAGAAAAGAATGTCAGATCTCATTGGTTATTTCCCACCTACCCCCCCCCCCCCCACACACACACATTGTGTTAAAAATTGATGTTGGCATTGATTTAAACACTTAATTCAAGCAATGGGGGACTGGTGACCATTCAGACCTTGCCAGATTGCAGTGCCCATCACCCCTGATCTGCAGCTATGCTGGGTAGTGCTGATGAGAGTTAGAATATTACAAAACTGGGAGGGTCACTAGTCCTCTATTACTCTGTTACTTAAGAAATAATGATGTCAACACCATACACTTACAATACTATTGGCTTAAGCTCCTATGATTGTTGGCCTGCATTCAACAGTTCTGTTAATTCTGGAGTGTTTGTACTTTTTGCAATAAGATTTCTAAGTTTTATCATTCAAATATATCTATTGTTTCTTTACTGGGAGTATGCTGCCTGGAAGGGCTATAACCTCAAAAAAAGATAGGGTACTTTAAATAAACCATATAATCTGACGGTATCAAGGATATTAATTAATCCATCCCCATGATCATTGCATGATGTCCCTAAATATCCCAGTAACTGTCCAGCTTCTCCTTAATAATTCTAGCAGGGCAGAGCCACCACTCCATGAGGTATTTTACCACAGATCAGCAGCTCTCTCTGTTAGAATATTATACATTCAGTAATGAAATAAAACTGGGTCTAAATACTGGCATCATTAAATTAGCTCAAACAAAACTTTAGAGCTCTCCAGCTGTTATTTATATTAGTTCCTCAAAAGACTCAGAATCAACTACCATAAACACAATTTCTCTGCATATAGTAAATAGTAAACGGTATCGAGGTCTTCAATACTGAAACTAAACCTAACGTAATAGTTGTATACTACAGAGGTCCCCAACCTTTTGGGCACCAGGGACCGGTTCCGTGGAGAGAGGTTTTTCCATGGACTGGAGTGTGTGTGGTTTTGTGTGCTGCATCTCGCGGATGGGGCTTTCTTGTTTGTGCGGCCCAGTTGCTGACATGTCGCGGCCCGGTACTGGTCCACAGACTGGGGGTTGGGGACCCCTGCTATGCTACCCAGATTATTCCCTCATGATTAGCAGTTTATTAATTCACACACATTGAAATTCAAGTTGCCCCAATCCAATGGAATTTAGAGTAAGAAAATACAAAATTATCCAACTGATTTACAAGAAAAAAAAAATCTTACGGCTACTTCCAAGTTCTTCAAACAAAAGTTTTATTTTCTCCCACTCTGTTGAATTTTTCTTGGCAGGAATATCCAGTGGAACAAAAGCTCTGTAACAGGAATAAATGAAATATATATAATCAACCTGTATCATTGTACTAATAATACTGGCATAATGTAGCAACTGCACTTAAAATAACTAAAAAAAAAACCCAATAGCTAACTTCTTTGCTCCATATAAGAGCTATTTATTTTCAGGCATCTCTATGTCTAATTTTACATTTTTTTAAAAAAAAATCAATGCAATCTCTCTAGCTTGGGATGAGTCATTTTGATTTTTGTGACACATCAAAAATTCAAAGAAAGTAAAGAAAGCAAGAAAAGAAAGCAGGCAAATTAACCGTTCCAGGTGAAGCTTAACTCCTACAGATTTGGTGGGCCGGCTAGTATAGTTTTCTTAGCAGAAATGGCTTACCACTGCCACCTTCTGGAATGCTTTTCAACTCTCTATCCTATAAATCTTCATGTCTGGGCTCTTCCCTTTTAAATAGTCATCAAGCCTGACCTTCCTTAGCTTATGAACCTAGATAAGATCTACCAGGCACTGTCATATGCTGAGACAACCAGCCAAATACAGAATGTGTAAGCACTTTATTTTGGTACAGCATGCCTAATATGAACATATGCTAAATTCAAAAGCATGCAAAAGAGAAATGAACTCACAACTATTTGCTTCTAAAATAACTCTAAATATGTCTTCATTCAAAATGTATTAATGTGTACTGCATTTGTTTCAACAGAAAATTCCAAGGGTCACGTAAGAATGTTACTTCTCCATACTTTTTAGTAACCCTAATGTTGATAAAGGATCAACAGGAAATAAGAGATTTTAATTTTGCTGTTCTCCAGCATTCTAACCATCAATTCGTGATTAATCAGTCTCACAAAGAAGAATCAAATGGGTTATTGGGGAAGAACCATAGAGGTGCGCAGGTGTGAAGATGAAAACAGAAGTCATTCCAATTGGGCATCTAATTCCTTGGTTTCTGTAAAAGTACCTTTCAGTTTAGTCTGGCTATTTAAAAGGTATTTTAATTGTTTTGGATTTTAGAGATTCGGCATTTGCTATAAAAGTGTAATGAAGCGTAGAGGAAGCTTAAATATAAATATTGTGTCTTGTCAATTCAGATGGCAAAAACATTTATTTCAAAGTTAGTGATCTTGCACAATTAACATCACTTTTTACAAAAATGTACTGGCTGCCAACACGCTTCCATTTCGAGTACCAGGTATTAGTGATCAGAGCTTGAGATCTCGATATTTAAAAAATCGTCTTTCTTTGCATGCACTTGCTTGGGAGCTTATCAATCTATCCCATTTTCAGTGGTGGACTAGTATTGGATACCCTCTCCTTGCTGTTGACTTTATTTGGTGCCCAGACAAAAAACTGATATTTACTCTGTTTTTTACGTTTCATGCACTATTGTACAATTATATTTTCCCATTTATTATTGTTTTGAATTACTTTTTTATTATAACCAGGCTAGTTAAAAATATTTAAATTAATAAATATCTTCTATCTACTTTTATTTTCTTTTTATTTTGATGCTATCTGTTTCTACACACAAGAGCTTTCGCCAGTAAGGATGAAAAATAAACCTGGAGTAGTATTAAGATTAAATAAATCTTAGCAAATAATATCAGACATTTTATTGCTACTTTTATTATAGTATATCTTGGAATTGTTGACTAGAAATTGGCTTTAACCTCCTTCCCCAAATTTCTGGAGGCAACTATCTTTTAAAAATTAGAATACAAAAAGTGATGTGCTACATTATAATGCAGGCAATTTATGTCAAAGAAATAGGTATGCATTTGTACCACATTGAAAAGAAGTATTTTAGCAGTCATTCTGTTGAAATATTTGTATCTTCAAAAGCCACACAGCTTATAATAAACTAGGAGCTTCATTTTACCACATTATGATAAAAATAAAATCTCAATAGTATTGGACTGTTAATTTTTTTACAGCAAAAGGACAATCTATTCAACACAACGATATATGGTTTCTTGAGAATATGCAGTAATAGTGACAATGCTATACCAATGATTAAGTAGCAATGTGTGTACAGGCTTAAGGAGAAGTAAGCCATTCTGAGAAGTAACAAACACTTTTAAGAAAATGAAATAAACCATTTATCCATGCTCATTTCTTTTAAGATCACATTTTATTTTAAATTAGTAAATTAGGTCTGTAAAGGGGCGTTGTCTTACCTGAACGCCTTTTCTCAGCATGATGATGGAGAATCCACTTGTCTTAATCTTCCTGCTCAAATAAGACAAGCCACTTGTGGATTCTCCATCCAATCATGCTGGAGAAAATAGTGAATTTCCATCTAGAAATAAAATCCCTGATACTGTTATTTAAAAGAGATTGTGCAACTAAATGCAACTTCAAGTGATTTAGGGGAAAGGAGGCAGGAGTAATGTTGAGAAAGAAAGGTTACAAATGGAAGACAAAAATAGATTTCTGCAACATTCCATTTTGAGAGAATTTAAATAAAAGTTTAATTTAGAAGAAATGTTGTTCAATGTATAATTGTAGAAAATGACCAGGCTAAGCCCAAGGGTCAAATGCATCATCGGTCACAAGTCCTTTCGCACCCGCAAGAGATCTTAGTCCAGTCCACCTTCAATGCCTCTCTTAACTCCTGCTCATTTCTCTTATTAGTTTATCATAGAACTCAAATATAAAAAAACATTATATTTATTAAGCAAAAATGTATTACCTTTGATTTTTTATTATCTAAATATCAACTTTCTCAGTGAAAAAGTCAGATAATGAGTGACTGTAGAGATCAAGCTAGCAATAAATATTCATCAAATTCAAGCTACATATTAGGGAAGAGATTGGAGACAGTGACATTTGTGTGGGGCATGCACTGTATTTAATTAATTTGGGCAAAAGGCTGCAGCTTCATACAATAATCTTTCAAGTCTCATACATGATTTATTATTAGGACAAAAATTATATGCATAATGTTAGGCTGTACAAGAGATAAACTGTCCTGTTTTACATTCTAATCAAGAATGTTACCTACTTGTAATTCCTAAATAGTTTGCCAGGGCAAATTTTAAAATCTAATGACTTTATGTTACTGAAAAAAAATCACTAGCATAAATACCCAATTCTAATTCATTTGCTTTATATATCAAGCTACACTTTACTTTGAAGAGGTTCTCAACTCTTAGGAGTGGGCCTAAGCCTAATAGAACAGCTGAGTGAAAACTGAATAAACACCTAAGACAGCAATGGATAACAACAGTGTCAGCTATATTCAAGGAGTTAATCTCAGTACATTTCAAAAACTGATGAAAAAAATGTGGAAGCAGGAAAGTTCTTGAAGAATTCCAAGGTTTTCCTTCAGTTCCATTTCAAGAACATAGTACTTTTCTTCCTCAATCACAGAACAGTTTTAAAAACTCAACTGTACTACGCCATCATGACACAAACAATTCAAAACTTCCTCTGAAATTGTATTTATTTCCAACTTTTTACAGTATTTATTTCCACTTTCAAAATGAGAGGTAAGAATCCATCAACCACCAAAAACATCAGGACTGAGAACATACCAATTTTTACTCTGTTTGCAGTTCCTTTGTAGTCTTAAATAAGATAGAACTAAAGAATGTATACTTTCTGATGCTTATGTGAACTTAATTAAATAAACCATACTATTGTAATGTTTGTGTGTGTGTGTGTGTGTGTGTGTGTATGCATAGTGCTTACCCGATAATTAGAAGAACTGTACAAACCAGAAGGAATCCTAGTGTATACTTGACTGCAGTTTTAACCTGCTGTAAAAATAAGAAGAAATCAGTATGAAGAAATAGTGATAGTTAGCTGCTAACTATGATTTTTAAAGAATTTCCTTTAGTATATAATGAAGTCAGTTTTATACAATGAATATAACATTCGATATCCTGTTCAATAGAAAAATATCCAGTATTCATTAACTCTGTTTTATTAACTGTATCAAATGTCCCTAATTTTCTTCCTATGTTATCTCTGTAATTTTCACATTAAAATTAAAAGGCCTCTTTTAAATCTGAATCAGACAAAATATTTTGTAAAACCAAAGACATCTGCAGTATAATGATGGGTGACAATTCATTAGTCAAACAAATTTCTGAATATTTCCCATTAAACAGAACCCAGACATATTATGAAGTTCCTTTTTCCACAGAGGACCCAGGATATTGTATAATGGATATCTTTGTCCACTAAGTTCTGAAATCATTGTTAGAAAAGTTTTGACATTTTTCTTATAGGAAGAGATAGCTGCTTTCGGAAAGATGACCTAAGAAGAAGGATCAAAGAACAAATGCTTGAGAAAGGTAAGAACAGAGGAGAGATGTCAAATTATGTATAAATGGTAGCCAATATTGATATGGTTTCCCATACATTTTCCCTTTTACTGTGAAGCTTGGGTAAGTTCTCTGTTCTAGAAAAAGCATGATAGGTCCACCATGTCTACATAAAAACCTTTCATGGTAAGCCTAACATATCATTCTCCTACAGGGAAATGATAATATTCTTTAGAGACATATACCACAGCTATTTCCGTGATGTGATTCTTCTCATAGGAAAATCAGATGGCTTTCTGTGGTCTGGATTCAGAACTGGTGAGGGCTCAGCAGCCAAAACCTAGAACAGTGATGGCGAACCTTTTAGAGACCGAGTGCCCAAGCTGCAACCCCAAACCCACTTATTTATCGCCGGGTGCCAGGTGGGCATGGCTGTGGTGGTCATGGCAGACTGGGGTGTGTGGCCAAGGTAGGCGTGGTCACCTTGATGTTGCTGGTGGGGAGGGACGCCTGTGAGGGCTGGGCAGGGTTGGGGGAGATCCAGGGGGTCTCTGGCAGGTGGGACGGTGGGCAGGAGGCTCATCCAGTGAGGTGAGGTGAGGCAAGGTGAGGCAGGGCAGGGGTGCCATTGTCGCAGGGCAAGGCGAGGCAGGGGCCAGGGCAGCTGCTGCCTGACACCATCGGCCCCTGCACATAGAGGCCAGCGAGCACATGGGGGGCAACAGTGTCCGTCAGCAGCCACAGCCTGCCAACCCCTCGACCGGCACACTCTGGGGCTCCGCTGCCCGCCACCAGCAGTTCAGAGAAGCTGCCTCTGAGCTGGACGGCCAGCTGACAGCTGAGGAGGCAATGCAGTGTGTCGTGCCTGGGAAAAGGAGAGCATGTGAGGCCAGGAGGGATGGGACGGGGAGGGAAACCAGCTGTGCTGGGGTGCTTCCGGCCATGTGGGACCTCAGCGAGTTAGCGGGCGGTTGGTTGAAGAGGGCTCTGAGTGCCGCCTCTGGCAGGCGTGCCATAGGTTCGCCACCACTGACCTAGAATATGGCAGGAATATGAGGTTGTATGATCACTCCAGCTCTACCCCATTGTATATTGGTTCCTTCGTTAGCTATCCATGTTCATTTTAATGTTAATACGTATCATTTCAATTGTGGTTTTTATCTTGTTGAAAGCCACCAGTGTCACCTGATGGCAAAATGGGTGGCATATAAATTTAATAAAGATTGGATGGATGGACTCCTGGCCTTTTCAAAGCTAGCTAAGTCTTGAGTGTGCACACTGGTTGGAGGTAGAATTAGAAAGGCATTCATTTCTTTGAATAGGAAGAATATCAGAATGTTTATAGCCCTATCACTTGAGCATGTGGGAAGGATCTGTCCTCTATGGAATGCCCTGATCTTTCTACTGGAAAAATGTAAGTTTTCACAGTAGATGCCTCAATATTTTTGTCTGCGTAGAAAAGCTATTTTATCTCAAGGTCTGTTAAGCCCCATTCTCTTGTTCAGTCTCAGCACAATTTTTATTTTAAAATAATGTTTCAATCCAGTATATCAGCAGGGAAATTCTGATTCCCTTTTTGCTTACGGTTGTCAGATTGAAAAGTAACATTTAATGCCAGGAATTATTCTCATTCATTTTACAATCACAGTAATAAAATGCTTTCAAATCTAGTTTCCAGAGAAGAACAAAAACAAACCACTATGTAGTGGCAACAACCTCTATTTATACAAAAAGGAAAAAAGGGATTTTGATAATTGTGATTGTAGACAAATATTAAGTAGTTTACTGTACTGTATTACACCAAACCCTCAATTAAACAGACCTTAATTTAATAGACAAAATCTGCTGGATGTTATATTTTTTCCAAATTTTAGACAAAAGCAGACTTTGTCCCAAGCAAAGCATGTTATTTGGTAAATCAGTCTAGAAAATATTATTCACTGTAATTAGTAGGGTAGATGTTCATGTACAAATATAGCTTGAATTCATTCTCCACTTAATGAATATTCAGCTTTAATTAAAACTTCTTCCCTTATTAGTTAAGGTTAAAGTTTACTGCAAAGTTTGTCTCCAATTCTGCCTTAATAGGCACATTTGCCAAACAGAAAAAAGGAGCAATTATTTTAAGAGGCTATAAGTATCATACAGTAATAAAGATATTGATGTCAATGTTATATATATATATAAATATATGAGCATTTTAAAACATAATGCATTTCACTGTTTATAATGAATTAGCAAACCTGGCCAAAACTCCAACATTTTTACCGTTTTTTATGATTGTCATATTTAGTAGCATTTTATTTTCATTTAATTTTCTGAACAGCTTAAAGAAGTCTACAGCTGTGGACGCAAGGCAGAAAATGTACCTCAGTGATACAGCATATGCTTTGCATAGAGACAGAGAAAGAGTCAGATAATCCTGACATTATAGTTAAAAGGATAAGTACAAAGTAAAAGCAAAAGACAAAGCAGATTATACTGAACTAAACAGATCTATATGAGGCAGCTCTCTGCGCTCCCATGAGGACATTCAGAGGGGGAAGGACCCACAGGTTAACCCAGCTTCAATCTATGTAAGAAAACATGATTTCCTTACACCTTGATAAAAATTTTAAGGTTTCAACTACCACTGGAACAAGGAAATCAAACCCCTTTTTTCACCCTGTATATCCAACCAAGCAATTGCCATCAGTATAAGCATCTTACCGAACATGCATTGCCATCATCTTCATCTTTCTCTTCATAGTAGAAGTAGACAAATGGGATCCATAAAAATACACAGAATAATATGATGGAGTAAAGAGCTACAATGAAAGAATGAGACAACAGGGACATTTTGAAACAAGATAATTCACAAAACGAGTATTTTAAATTCATTTTTACTATATTGTAATAAAGCATTAAATAGTAGGGGTACTAAGTAAAGTAGAATCCAGTTGAAGTAGGTCTCTCTAGCTTCAATGTACAAAGTACTAAAATAATGCACTTTTGTATTATGTCATTAATATATGCAAGCTTTACAATTTGTCCAAAGAACATCTACTATAAAGTACAAGAATACAAACACGTTCATAAATACAGGTAGTCTTTCATTTACAACCGTAATTGAGTTTGGAATGCTGCTAATTTCAAAGACAAGAGGGTCAAACAAGATGGTCAAAGAATGTTGCTCCTACAAAGACGAGAGGGTCAAACTATTTTCCAATGTACCAAAAGGCAAGACAAGAAGAAATAGATGGACACTAACCAAGGGGAAAAGCAACCTAGAACTAAGGAGAAATTTCCTAAAGATGAGAGCAATCAACCAATGGAATAGCTTGCCTCCAGTTGTGGGTGCTCCATCACTGGAGGCTTTTCAAAAAGAGATTGGACAACCATTTATCTGAAATGGTATAGGGTAAACTGCTAGAGCATGGGGTTGGACTAGAAAACCTCCGAGGTCCCTTCCAACCTTCTATGTTCTATGTTCAATGTCATTTTTAATGAGTTTCATTGTTACCCTGGATTCTTTTTAAAGGCTTTAATTTATACCTGATAATTTATAGTGTTTCTTATATATGAGTTGTCAAGAAGTCTTGGGTTCAGATGGGATGCAAATGTTGTAATAAATAAATCTTTTAACAAAAATATTTATGTGAAAAATCTCTATATAATTACACAGTTCAAGAGTACATCCAGAGATGGAACAAAGCTTGTCTTCATCTACAGTCATTTTGGTTTATCTGTAAAATATTCTTTAGCATTAATACTTGTTTCATGTAAAGCACACTGTCAAGCTGTCTTGATAAAATGAGATTTAATTAATTAGATTCAGCTGTCACTCAAAAAAAGATGTTATTTAACTGACGGAATATTTTTATATAATTTTGTCAAGCCACTGAAAACTTACTTTAAATGAAAATCAAAGTGTGCAGTTTGCAAGTTGCTCTAGCTAGAGTTCCCCACTGCAAAAATTAGTTAAAACAATTTTTTTCTCAAGATTCTTCAGCATCTGTGAAAGAGCCCTTTTTCACTGTTGCCATGCAGTCTCAGATAAGCAGAAATTTGCATTACATCTCCAATCAACCATATTCAACTTTGGACAAGATGAACATTTTTTAACATACAATGTCACACCCACACTTACAAATGGCTTGTCAACGTTTAATCAGATATATAAAACAAGTCAGGGAAAACCATAAACTAAAGTGTCAAGCTCTGAAACGAACATGGCTGAAGCCATCTTTGTCATTCTAAGTTGCCACAAGTTGGGAGGAAGGGGGGGAGAAACCAACAGCATTGCTAGACTAAACACAGAGCAGTCCAGTGGAAACCAAGGTCATTTCCACAGGAACTGGAAGGTGGAGAGAAGTTTCATGGAACCTGCCAATTGCTTTTATTGGGTTGCGTGATCAATAGCATAGTACAGGGAAGGGAATTTAGTTACAGTGCATCCCTAGGGGATTTTTAGAGTTGGTTTCACTTTTGACCGTGCCAATATTATGTATCCAATAAATATGTTCTTTGAGGAAACTTCAAGCCTCAGAGTTCTGATTTATTTGGTTTCATTAGTCGGAACCATGACATTAAACCAACTCTCTAAAACCCTTTTACTGCTCTAAGATAGAAGACTATCAAAAAGTGATCCTCAGGGTCCTGAGTCCTGGCCACCTACCCAATTGTTTTGGGAGGACGGTAAAGACTCAGGGAAGATGCTAGGATGGATAAGAAAGGGGAAGCAACTACTAATCCCGGTGCAATTCCTGAAGATGGAACACGGATGGCTGCCCAGGCTGGGGTTGGAGTTCCACTGATGGGGGCTCAACTAAAAGTCCGTGCAGATAAATCTGACAGGCCAACGGTGCGGGAGGAAGCTCTAGCTCTAGCCATCAGGGATCTTTACCAGCAGAGGAAGACTCAAAGTACCCCCAAGGCTGCTGAGGCTGAGTTTCCTTTAATCTCTTTCCATGGCCCTCTATCTCTCACGCCGAGGTGGAAGGTAAAGAGAGTACCAGGATGGAATGAGTTGGGGAAATGTAAGTACTTGACAGCAGTCCATGGGCACTCGGTCGAGAAGCTGAAGGAGAAATTCGACCAGTTGGACATCAGAGAAGTGACCCCAATTGCACAATATGAGGTCTCAGCTAGAGCCGAAGCCAGGTCAATGCAACCACTTCCCGCTTTTCAAAGTCCGAGTCCAGTCATTATGTCCCATGTGGCTTCTCTACTTCCCAGAACTACAACAGCATGGAGCCCAGGACCCAGGCAAAGTCTCCCACGCCAACAGCAAGCTGCCTGCCCAGTGGGGCAACCGGGAGGGTTTCGAAGATGGGCTCTACTTCAATCAGGGCCCCAGTACCAACGACCTGGGCACCTCCACTTCCTGCGGTCCCACTTCCGACCAGAGCCACATTTGATGGGGACCTGGATAAGCTGTCATTCTTCCTGAACTAGGTGTGGGTTCATCTAAACCCATCTGCCCTGATGAGAGT
>NW_015387216.1:308290-332988 GCF_001527695.2 Protobothrops mucrosquamatus
CTGGTGCCCCCAGAGCTCCTGCTGGGGCCCCTATCAAGTGCTTCCAGTGCTGCCAGCAAGGACATCGAGCGGCTGAATGCCTAGCGCCAGCTCCCCAAGTGAAGAGCGCCCCTACCACCATGACTAAGCTGAAAAAGCCACAGCGGAGAGGTTAAGAGAAGTCGAGCTGGGTACATCAGAGCCAAGCCGTTGAGGTCTTGTCCTCCCCATGGGTGAGAGAGGGAACTCTGATTGAATGCATTCAGCTACCAGCCCCCTATGACAGTGACGACGAAGGCGAGAATGATCCGATGGTAAGTCAAGCCATCCCTCTCTTCGCCATCCCCACTAAACTTATAGTGCCTAAAACAGGGGTCCAAACAGAATTAGACATCCTAATAGATGTCTAATCTACACCTGATGCCTAATCAACCTCCAGACAGTGTTTAAACTGGGAATCCAAGCCAAACGATTGCCCCTGGCCATGAAATTTGAGGTCAATGGGTCATTAATTGGAGGGTCACCTGCAACGCACCTAACTGAACCAGTATGACTAGAAATGGGATAGCATTGGGAAAATATCCGGTTTGTGGCAAAAGTTATGGGAAAGAAATATTAAATTAACTAAAGTAGTAGCATATAAAGAAAACTTATATAAAATGTTTTACAGATGGCATATGACACCAGTGAAATTAGCAAAAATATTTAAAAATACTTCAAACAACTATTTGAAATGCAAACAAAGACCAGGTACTTATTATCATATCTGGTGGACATGCCCTAAAGCAAAACTATTTTGAGTTAAAATACATTTATGGTTGGAGAAAATGACTAAAAAATAAATAGACTTTAAACCAGAATTATTTTTGTTAGGAATAATAGGAGCTAATTATGAGAAAGATTGCAGATATGTAATACTACACGTACTAACGGAGGCAAAAATTGTATTTGCCCAACATTGGAAAAATGAAAATTTACCAGCTGAAGAAATACTAATTAAGAAAATTCTAGAGTGTGTAGAAATGGATAGATTGGTTTTAAAGATAAAAGAGAAAGACGACTCAGTGTACTTTAGAACATGGGATAATTTCTATCAATGGCTAGAAAAAAGAATTAGAGAGAAAGGAATGTGATATGTAATTTTGAATATATATTAGCAAGAAGAAGGCTATTGAGTGATTGTTTATGATAATTAACTATTATTGTTTGAACACATGAACCCAGATATTATGCTGTTTGCTAAATATTGAGAATGTTATCTGGAAAAACCCCAACCCTAACCCTAACCCTAACCCTAACCCAAATGCCAACCCCAACCACAACCCCACCTTATTCCTAACCCTATAAAAACTAATAAAATCTATACAAAAAAACAAAAAAACCATAGACCGACATCACTATTGAATATGGACTATAAAATCTTCACTTCAATAATAGCTGAGAGGCTGAAAAGATTTTTGACTGAATTTATACACTCAGATCAAAATGGATTTTTGCCAAAGAGACAAATAAAAAATAATTTGAGGGTAATACTAGATATATTGGAATATTGTGAACTTCATCCAGGGAAACAACTGGCACTAGTATGTTTAGACGCCCAAAAGGCATTTGATAATGTTTCATGGCAATTTATGATTCAACAGCTAAAAACAATGGACTTTGGTCAAAACTTTATAAATACGATTCAGACAATATATTAGAAACAAACAGCAAAAGTAATTGTAAATGGGGATTACACAGAGAATTTTGATATACAAAAAGGCACAAGACAAGGATGTCCATTATCCCCATTGCTATTTATCTTAACTTTGGAAGTTTTAAATAGAAACATTAGCAAGATCCAGAAATTAAAGGATTGAAAATAAAAGGTGAAACCTACAAACTGCAAGCATTTGCAGATGATTTGGTATTCATTTTAGACAGAGGAACCTTTAGAGACGATTCCTAAACTGTTGGAAAAGATAGAACAATTTGAAGAGATAGCAGGATTAAAGATAAATAGAGAAAAAACTAAAGTGATAGTTAAATTTTTTACAGATAAGCAAAAAAAGCAATTATCAGAAAAAATAGAATTGCAAATAGTCAAAAAGGTCAACTATTTGGGAATATATTTTACAGCAAGATGGTCAACAATAAAAGAAGATAATTACATTAAATTGTTAAAGCAAATAAAGCTTGATTTGGAAAAATGGAAGAATCTTCAACTGTCGATGTTAGGAAGAATTGCTATGGTGAAAATGAATATATTACCAAAAATATTATTTTTATTTCAAACGATACCTATAAAACTGGAGAAAAAATTATTTGAAGATTTAAACTCTAATTCAAAAATTTATCTGGCAAGGAAAGAAAGCTAGAATTAAATTGAAAATGTTACAAGAAGCCAAGGGAAATGGAGGCTTTGGATTGCCAGATTGGGTTTTATATTATCAAGCATCAATGTTAACATGGATAAAAGAATGGATAACTCTTAGAAATAAAAGATTGCTGTATCTGGAGGGACATGACCTGCAACTTGGTTGGCATGCTTTTCTATGATATGGAAAAAATAAAATACATGAATACTTCCAAAACCACTACATTAGAAATGCATTATTAACTTGGGGAAAAATAAAAATTTATTTGAAAATTCCAGGATGGCTTTCAACAATGGAAGCATTCATACATCCAAATCTAGTCAGTCTCGATAAAATATGGACAAAGATATTCTAAATTCTGAAGGGAACTTAAAATCCAGGCAAGAGATGGAAAATCAGGGCATCAATTTAACATGGTGATCACACTCACAAATGCAAGTCAGATATGATAAAGATAATAAACAGTATGGATTTTACAAAGAACAGACTATGTTTGATCAGACATTATTAACTTCTGATGAAAAGTTAATTTAAAAAATGTACAATTTCTTATTAAATTTCAAAATGGAAGATGAACAAGTAAAAGAGACAATGATAGTATGGGCAAAGAATTTTGGATATAATATAGACTTAGAAAAGTGGCAAAGTTTGTGGGAAAGAAACTATAAATTGACAATGTCAGCTCCATACAAAGAAAACTTATATAAAATGTTTTATAGATGGCATTTGCCACCAACAAGATTAGCAAAAATGTTTAAAAACATGTCAGAGAAATGTTGAAAATGTAAACACAAACCAGGTACTTATTATATGTGGTGAACATGTGTTAAAGCAAGGGGATATTGGACAATAATCCACACTTGGTTAGGAAAAAATGTTAGAGAAACACATAGAGCATAAACCTGATTTTGTTTATTAGGTATGCCAGAAAAACTTGATAAGCAAAGTACATATTTGATTCTACATGTGGTAACAGCGGCAAGAATTCTATCTGCACGATATTGGAAGAACGAAGAAACACCACCAGAAGAAGAAATAATCAAAAAATATTAGATGGTACGGAAATGGACAGACTTGCTTTAAGGTTGAAAGAAAAAGAAGAAACAGAATATTTCCAAACTTGGGACATATTTTATCAATAGTTAGAGAAAATATTTAGGGATTAGGAATTTAATTTGTATTAGTGAATAAGATACTCAGACAACACGTTTTTGTTGAATAATTATTATGGAACTCTGTTAGAAAAAATAATAATAAAACTTTTTAAAAAATTAAAATGTTGTTCGCAGGAGAACCAGTCCTCAAATATTCTAATCCTGAGGAGCAGTTCATCATCCAAGCGGATGCCAGCGATGTTGCAGTGGGAGCAGTTCTTCTTCAGAAAAAAACCAAGGAGGTCCTGCAACCATGCACTTACACCTCCAGGAAATTCACCAACACAGAGCGCTGATGGGCTGTATGGGAGAAGGAGTCATTTGCTGTTTGATGGGCATTGCTAACCTGGCGCCATTTCCTAGAGGGAAGTAATATACCATTTGAAGTGTGGACTGACCATAAGAACCTTGAAGCACTTAGAATGCTGCGGAAGTTGTCCCCCAAGCAGGTTCGATGGGTGCAATATTTCAACTGTTTTAACTTCTAAAATACATTCCTGGAGAGAAGAACTTCTTAGCTAACGTCTTGTTTAGAATGCCACAGTACAAGAGCCATTGCAAGGAAATGGTCAATGCTATCATCCCCTCATTCCAAAAAGTCTTGCAAGTCACCACAAGACATCAAGCTCAAAGACAATCCACCAGCCCCGATAGCAGCTTGACCCAGAGACTTAGAACAGAACTGAAATCTGACCCGTTTCAGAGACAACAGGCAATTGTTGACATATAGAGATGAATTAGTATGGAAGGGTTCCAAATTGTACCTTCCTAGAACCCTCAGGATCCAAGCCTTGCAACGAAGCCGTGATGCCAAGCAAGCTGGTCACTTTGGGTTTCTAAAGACTTTACACTTAGTAAGACAGCAGTTCTGGTGGCCAGGAATGAAAAAAGACATTGAAAACTATGTTAAGAGCTGTGCAACTTGTGCTGCCGTGAAAAAAAGACCAGGAAATCACAATGGACTTCATCGGAAATCACAATGGACTTCATTGTAGAGCTCTCTGAAAATACAGAAATACCATAATTTGGATTGCTATTGACCTTTTCTCAAAGCAGGCTCACTGCCCTGGTCTTCCCTCCACCCAGTAACTGGCTAAACTATTTTTAAAACATATCTACTGACTCCACGGAGCATCAAGAAGAATCATATCAGACCGAGGAGTCCAGTTCATTGCAAAATTCTGGAGGGAGTTCGTGAAGCTGATCGGATCCACCCAGGGACTCAGCTCGGATTTTCATCCGAATACGAATGGAGCTGCTAAACAAGCGAACACAATGGTGGAACAATACCTGAGATGCTATGTTAACTGTCAGCAAACTAATTGGGCAGATCTCCTGCCTTTTGCTGAAGTGGCATACAACAATACTGTGGACAGCAGTACTCAACTTACTCCTTTTAAAGTAGGTACAGGCAGGAAATTCATTCCCATGCCTGAGTATCCTGAAGAACTCCCCACCTCACAAACACTCACCGAGTGGGTAAACTCAATGCAGAACGCTTGGGCAAGCGTCAAACGTGATTTAGCCAAAGCCACAAAGATTCAAAAGGTTGAAACAGATAAGAAGTGATCCCCCCAGTAACCATTTCATATAGGAGAGAAAGTCTATCTCTCAACCAAATACCTAAGATTAAAACTACCATGTAAAAAGCTGGGACCTAAATTTATTGGTCCTTTCCCTATCGTAAAAATCATAACCCTGTCACAGTGGAGCTAAAGCTCCTACCACTCTTGGGGAAAAATACATTCAGTTTTTCACTGCAGTTTGCTGAAACCAGTTATAGAATCAACATTAAGAACAGTACCTCGAACCGCCCCAGGTCCCATTATGGTGGAGGATGACACCCATTATGAAATAAGAATTTTTGATTCTAGATGGTATAAAGAGAAATTACAGTACCTAGTTCAATGGAAGGGTTATCCTTTGTCCGAAGCTAGATGGGTGAAAAGTAGAGATGTAAAGGCAGATAGATTAATAAAGAAGTTTCATGATAAACATCCCCCAAAACCTAGGGAACTTCCAGGCAATAGAATAGAGGATTAGCGAAAAATTAATGTGTATCTGTGCTTGTTATTTTTCAGGAACTGCTTTCTCTTTAGGGGAATCCAACTGTCAACTTCTGAAATGAATCTGGCTGAACCCATCTTTGTCGTTCTAAGTTGCCACAGGTTAGGAGGAAGGGGGAGAAAGAAACCGACAGCATTGCTAGACTAAACACAGAGCAGTCCCGTGGGAACCTAGGTCATTCCTACAGGAACTGGAAGGTAGAAAGAAATTTCACGGAGCCCGCCAATCACTTTTATTGGGTAGCGTGGTCAATAGCATAGTAGAGGGGAGGGAATTGTTACATTTAGTTACATTGCATCCTTAGGGGGATTTTTAAGAGTTGGTTTCACTTTTGACCGTGCCAATATTATGTATCCAATAAACATGTTCTTTGAGGAAACTTCAAGCCTCAGAATTCTGATTTACTTGGTTTCATTAGTCGGAGCCTTGACATAAAGATGAAGCAAAAAATATAAAAGCTGATAAATATATCACACAGAGAAAATACTGGGAGTCCTTCAGAATAATCTAAACATTAGAACTTTTTGGAGATAGCAGAAGAATAGGAGGAAACTATTTACAGTAAACTAACTGCAGTAAACTGTAGCAGAAATGGCCTGACACACTGGATTTTCTTAAAACCATAAAAATTAGCCCCAAGTTAATCCAATCTTTAGCTCTAATTAATATTTGGTTGTGTTATTGCCTATTTTGATACCTATTTTTATTAAATCATGGTTCAGTTTAAAATAAAACGAGTAACAGAAATGTACCTCATTAATCTGATTTACTTAGAATAACAACATCAGGAATATTTTGTGTACAGTCAAATCATTACTACCATCTGGAGGCTGGTTTATGTAACAGCATCAAACCTATATCCTATCGAATTTCCATGGTTTTATATATAGTGCACTAAATATAATTCCTCCAAAGCAGAAAATATTTATAACTTCCATGAATGGTTTCAGCCACTTAATATATATTTCTTCTTTCATAATTTCAAACCTGTCATTCAAAATTCCAATGATTCAAATAAATGTGTAATCTATGACAGATAAAGAGCCAGTTTAGTGTAGTAGTGTCAGCACTAAGCTAGAAATCAGGAGAACCTGGGTTCTAATCCTGCTTAAGGCACAAAGCCAACTGGATGGCCTTGGGCCAGTCACAGTCTCTCAGCTTCTAGGAAGAAGGCAAAGGGAAACATTCCTATCAAGAAAACTGCAGGCATATTTCCAGGCAGTCCCTAGGAGTCAAGAATGACTTGAAGGCTTACACTTAAGTAAATATTAGTATGAAAACAAAGCAGGACATTTAGTTTTCAAATACGTTGTTTCTTATTAAATACAAGATTCTATCGTATCTTCCTTAGTTCTTAATGAAGATTTACCAAGAAGTCCCATGTAGGAAAGAACTTGTCACACAAATGCCTTAGAGACTATCATACCTATGCCTTTATATTGTCCCTACTACCAAAGCAGTCAACAAACCTTTATCGTTTACTGTTTTATGGGTCAAAAACAAAAAAAAATCCCTATTGATTTTTTTCAGTCAGACAGGAAATTATTTAAAAAGTATAACGTTGCCAGATTTTGCATTGCAGTGATTAAAATTTTAAACATAATTATCAGTATAGGAGATGGGCAAGCATATTAGAGATTTTTTTAAGACCACTATTACATTAACTAATATTGTTTCAAAGTGAGGCTAAAGCTCTCTGTTTAGACAATCCTGTTTGATCCTATTGCATTTCAATGATATTATTAATACAATTGATGCTAGCTACCATGTTTTGATGCTACAGTATTATGTAATGAAAAATAATCAATATATCAATTAATTTAATAAATCAAATAAACTCAGATTATATATTGCATCCAAATACAAGATATAAGGACAATCACCATTGAGCCGAGTTCCACTCTTGAGGATTATCTACATGCTTTGTGGGGGATTTTTTTTTTTGCAACAATATAGGATTGGATTACCAGTGTATCTTCCACTGGAATGTCTTTCAACTTCCTAGTCTGCAGTCCTGGAATTTTGGAATTTCTTGGTAGTATTTTACCTAAGTACTGATTAAGTCAGACCTTGCTTAGGTTTCTGTAATCAATCTGCTAGCTGAATGTCTTTGGGCCAGTCACCCTCAGCCTAACTCACCTCACAGGATTGTTGTGGGGAAAATAGGAAGGTGTGTAGAATATGTTTGCAAATATGTTTATTTGTAAAAAATAATAAAGGCATGAAATAAATAAACACTCCTGGGTTGGGTCAGATAAAACAATGAATGGCTCTTGTTGTCCTAACATGTTGACATGGGGCCTTGAAGGGGGCATTCCAAGATGGAGGTGATTAATGGATAGGAAGAAGATCCCTCCTCCATCCTATTGTACTCTGGTTTCTAACTTATTTAATCTTTGTTCTTTTTAATATTTAATGTTGTCACATTTTAAATATTTTGTACTTTTGCTTTTATGATGATGTAAGTGGCCCAGAGTCGCTTGACAGTGAGATGGGCAGCATATAAATGTAATGAAAAAAAAATGTGCTTTTACAAGTACACATGATTTGTCATCATGGAAAACTGAACATTTTGTCAAACAGATGTGCCTTCCTATATAAAAGACTTCATAGGCAAGCAAAATTTTTTAAAAAAATTGCTGAAAGATAACAATGTTCGGTATTATCTAAGAACATATGAAACAGTATGTTAACAGGATCAGAAAAAAAGGACAGGGAAGGTGATACAGTGATTATCACAGAATCTTGAGATATCAACCTAAGTGTTAAAACTAACATAAAACTTTTGAAATTGTATAAACCAGATGAAAGAAATGACCATGAGATCAATTAGGAATTATCCAATAGAATCCAATAGAAGTGGGATTCTGGAAATTACTAAGCTTTTCATCCTTACTCTAAGTTTACGAAAAATTTCAGTACAGAGGTGTATTTGCAATACTCACTGTAATACGCATATAATACAGTATCTTCAATTTGTCTTGTAACATTGGCATCAGCCCAGTCCTACAAATGTTCACAGAAGAAAAAAACACTGTTAGAGTACGTAAACCGCAATTTTTATGTCCAGTTAATTTTTTAAAAAGCTCAATCTCTGCAACTGTGCAAACATATAGTCTAGTTATATATATAATTAATCACCTGTACAAATAATATTGAAGCCCTTTTAAAAGTAATATTCAAGAATTTTGTCATGGTTCCGACAGATGAAACTCTTCAAAAGAACTTCGAGGCATTGTTTACCTTAAAAAAAAATTTATTCGAGAAACAAAGTATCGGCACTACATAGTTGAAACCAGAAACTAAATTCCCCTCCCCTGGATACAAAGTAACAAAGTGCAATTCCCTTCTCCAATAAACAGTCATAAATCATATTCCCCAATTAGCTTGAAGCGGGCTTTCTCCCCA
The DNA here is from genome assembly GCF_001527695.2 of Protobothrops mucrosquamatus. Taxonomy (NCBI): domain Eukaryota; kingdom Metazoa; phylum Chordata; class Lepidosauria; order Squamata; family Viperidae; genus Protobothrops; species Protobothrops mucrosquamatus. The sequence goes on from NW_015387216.1 coordinate 317,256, forward strand.
GCTCTCCAGCCCACCAAAACACTATCAGCTCTGAGCCCAATGTCCTTGGGTTCCGATAATTAAGTTATTATTGTTATGACTAGCTGAACTCTCATCCTATTTCCCCTCCCAGCAGCAACTAATTCTAAAAGCAATAGAGAAAATGGCTGCATTTCCATCTGTTGTCAAAGCAAGAACATCTGATGTTAGCAGCATTGACATTTTTCATATAAAGAAATCTATAACATGGTAGTAAAAATTGACATTGGATGAGGGTAAACTAATAATCAACAATGATTTTTTCAAAAAATATTAAGATGCATTAAGTTGGAAGCAAAGAACATCCTGAAAATGTTTTAGTCACCTTAGCATTTTCCAATAAATATTTATTCTATTCGACTATTTGTAGCCATTATTTCTGATACTTAGATATATTAATATATCTTAATGAAAAATTACAATGAAATAAATAATAAAAGTAGGTAGGTGATATATTTTAATGTTGTAGAGTACTTTTTTATTTTATTAAATTTAGGGGCTGCCCAATTCCAAACAATTCTGGGCATTTTCCAATTAAAACTAAGGGAGAAAAATCCTTTAAAACAGAGCAAAAAAGAACCATGCACAACTGGAAACTATACAACATAACAAAAAATTTGACAGGGACTCAACACCCACCCTAGGTACCAGGCCCTGGGAGAACTCCTATCTCAAATGGGATAGTGCTACCTTCTCCAAAACTAAAGATAAAAAGCCCCCAGATTTAGGGAGTCAAATACTCTAGTTTCTTGTTAAGACAGAGCCTGAACCTGTTACTCCTCATCCAGATCTGAAAACCCTCCAGACACTCAGTCAGAACATTGACAGCTTCATCAATTAAAACAGATACACAAAAATAAATAAATAGGGTACTTAGAGAGGTGCATAAAATTATAGAATACAAATACCTAAAATAAAAATAATCTAAATTGAATAACAAAATATTTGTGTAATAACCATCAATTTATAGAATTATACTTCTACATACAAAATCTGCCCCTTCCTTATATGTTATTGCTATTAATCACTACAGAATCACACAACATCTTGTATTTTCTTGTATTTTAGAAAGCCTACAGACAGCAGGTTCTACATACAGCCATAAATCGCAAGAGTAGATTACATTTGGGAAAAGTTCAGATGTTATTTTCGTTTACACTGACAATGTTAGGAATACAAATTCTGAGAATGATACTTTCTATTGCAGCAAATAGAAGTCCCAAGTGACTTGAATACATCCACAAGGCTCTGTGAAATCTTCTGTAAAACTGAAAGCATTTTCACTTCTGTGGAGGTTAAAGACCTAGATGAGAATTTCCTGCAATAAAGTATCATTCTGAAGGAAATTCTGTACTGCCTTCACCAAGCATTGGCAGTAGATCTCTAAGTCACTTGTCAACTGTCATAATGCTGATTCTAAATATCAAATATAATTAAATAATGTTTTGAATGATCCTAAATTGTTTTTCATGATCACCTGCAAGACATATGGTAAACATTTTTTTATATCCTCTGTAGCACTTAGTTCTCAGCTAAACTGTACTGGATATGCTTAACATTCAGATACTAAGATATTGGGTACATCTTACAATTGTTAATGCTAACAGTTACTTTCCTAGCATCAATGTCACCAAAAACAATATACTGTACTTAGGTTGCCCTTACTAACAACCAATGTAAATCACATCAACTTGACGAGCAAATAAGAATTCGCATTGCAGAATACAAGCAGCAGCATCTCAATACTTCTTGTTTTCCCAAGCTACGCACACTTAGGAAAAAACTACAAGCTCTTACTTGTATGAAACTCTATATAACATTTCTTTCTTAGTACATTTCTTAATATTATTTTTAATTTTTTTAAAAAAATGTTCAATAAATCTTACCAAAGCATCTAAAGTTATAATGCCATAAACGGGAATTGTTATTGATTTAAAGGATTAATAAAGAAGAATCGATATATTATACATTTGTGGTTTTAAAAATACTTTAATGGCCTGTTTTAGCATAACTGCTTTCTTTTGTAATGTAGTCCATCTCTATGTATTTTATTTTATGTGCTTAATATATTTTTATGCGAAGATGCCCTTTGGTTTCACCAGACTGTCAAAGGAATCTAGGTACCAAAAGATTAAGAATTGCTGCTTTAAAGCACAAAATCTAACTTCAATTATAATAAATTGCACAGTATCAATATTGATACTAAAACTTTGTAGAAGGAGGACATACAAAATCTAGTACGGGAATGATGTGGACTTAGAAGAATATAAAAGAAAGTCATTCAACTATGGGAAAAATAGAATTTAAGGATCTGAAAGAGAAAACCTATCAAGGAAATGGTCAAATAGACTGAACCTGGGTCAAATACAGTTTTGAGAAATAGCGTTCAGTCTGTTCAGGAAGAGACGGCACTTCCTCTGATACTTTCGGGACCTTAGCTTTTGCTTTGTCACTCCAGTCCAAGCAGTTCCAGAAGCTCCAGCCTTTCCAGAACAGAGATAATTTAGCCACAATTATTAACAAACACATAACTTCCTAACTGCATTACTGTAATGTATTATGCACGAAACTGCCTTTTAAGACCATCTAAAACAGTGTTTCTCAACCTTGACAATTTTAAGGCATGTGGACTTCAACTCCCAGAATTCCACAGCCAGCAATGCTGGCTGTGGAATTCTGGGAGTTGAAGTCCTCATGCCTTAAAATTGTCAAGGTTGAGAAACACTGATCTAAAATTTTCATTTGGTAGAGAAGGTGAAGGCTATTTCACTAAAGACTACTGGCCAATCAAATTCTTCTTCCACACTTCTCCCAAATCTCCTCCAGACATAACATGAACACTCATAAGGAGATTTGGGGGTGTTTGAGAATTAATAAAGCAAAGGACGCTTTATGCACATGCTGCATAATTCTTGCTGTTATACATACACAGCTGCCAGAATTGGAACCATCTACTTTCATACTCCCTTTCCTGAATTCCAGGGTATCTGTTAAGATATTTAAATTTAGTAGCGGGAGCCGTGGGGTTGTTCAGTGAGGCAGAACACATAGTTATAGCTGATTGAAGAGCGCTGGCTCCTGCATGAGGCAATCTGCACTATGATTGGTTGCTGTGGGTGTGGAGGGGGAGTTTCCTTTTTTCCTGGATTTTTCTTCGGTGTCCTGTGCGCTCTGTGATTTACCTGACGATGTTCCTGTTTGCCTATCTTGTTTGGTGTATGTAAAATATATTTATTTATATAAAACTACAAGTTCATGTCAGAGTCTCTGACTTCATTTGGACACCTGCTGCACGATTCCCTGACAGTATCTGTATCTATTCCCCAGGTGAAAAGAGTACCGAGAGAGAAATAATTACAGGCTACCACCTGTTCATTAAAGACCCCACTCCAGAATCCAACTGGAGCAGTTCAGCAAATCCCTTTCCTCAGATTTTAATTGAAGAATCCAATTTCCCCCTTACAGTAATGCTTAAAAATTTTGTACTCTATTTTTTGATGTTACACAAATATGAACTAAAATTGATCTGCTCTCCATATCAATCAATCTGTTATTCTCCAGATCAGTTGTTCTCCAGATCAATCAATCAACCAATCAATCAATCTATCTCCTAAGACTTGATACAGAAAATCCAATTAAACAAATGAGTAAAAAACATTATAAGATGCTAAGAACTGCATTTCAAAATCAGCATTTAGTAATCAGTGAACTGTCTGAGCAAGCAGAGGATTCGGACAGACACAGAACTGCACATAATCCAGCATATAACACCAACAGGGATAAACAACAATTCAAACCTCATTTGACTAAACCAGGGGTAGGCAACCTTAAGCTCTTTTATGACTCATGGACTTCAACTCCCAGAATTCCTGAAAGTCCATGAGTCATAAAAATGCCAAGGTTGCCTACCCCTGGACTAAACCTTTTTTCCTGCCAACTTAATTTTACTGGCTCCTGTTCCTTAGAGTTTTCTAGGTCAAAATCCTCATAACCAGTTAGTCCAGTATATTGTTTTACAGCTAGTTATTTATCTCAGGAGCTCTCAGCCTAAACTCACAACAACAACAACAAAATCCAACTTCCTTCCCCGTGAAACCCACCTCTTTCCTCTCATTGGGGGGGGGGGCAGTATTGCATTTTGAAAGCATAAGCATTTTGAAAGCTTTAATAAATTAATGGAGGGAAATTGTGTTTGTTAAAATAGAATGTCCATTATATCCGAATATGCATGCCTATTTTACACATCCTTAATCATTTGAACAGGATGTTATGCATATGCAGAAACATGCAAAACATGTATAGTCTGTTGCATCTGAAGTCCAGTAATTTGAGTCTGTTAAGTCAAAGATCTACTGTTCTTAAAATTCCCTAACTAGCCACTAGGCCACTCAAAATTTAGAGTCCTCAGTTAAGAGCTATTCACCCAGGTACTCAAGTTTAAGACTTCCCATTAATCTACTGAAGTGTACAGTATATCAGCTGTTGAAATATTTGTGTCCCTTTCTACCTGTACATGAAGTAGATGAAAAAATGAGAGTACACCTTGTAGATGGAGGCTCATAATGACAACAGATATGATGTATAGAATAAGGAATTAGAAATCTTGGAAAAATCAATGGGCCCAAATTTTAAGAATCTTTAAGTCATTGGGGATGAAGTTAATTCATCAGAAAAACTTTGTTCAATAATTATTATAATTTCCAAAGAATGTTTAAAAGAGAATTGTGTGTGTGTATATGTGTTGTCCCTGTAAGAAATCAGAAGATTCCTTAACTCAGATGAATTGGTTGTATTCTTTTATGGATTCTTTTTGGTGTCACTGTGCATTATAATGTAAGGTGGTTCTACATTCTTGTCCCAAAGGTTCTTTTTCAAGAGGCAACTGGACTTTCATGTTTTTCTTTGAAGACGTTAGCTTCTCATCCAAGAAGCTTCTTTAGCTCTGACTGGATGATGGGGAATGGAAGGATTTATATTCCTTACAGATAGTTGATCATTTAGAATTTAGAATGACCAGCTGTCTACAAGGAATATAAATCTTTCCATTCCCCATCATCCAGTCAGAGCTGAAGCAGCTTCTTGGATGAGAAGCAAAATGTCTTCAAAGAAAAACAAAGTCCAGTTGCCTTCTGAATAAGCATCTTTGAGACAACCATGACCTGTATGACTGAGAATCTCCATAGACATTGTTCTACGTTCTTGTTTTATTCCTGTGATCACATGCAGAACCAATATTTTTCAAAACGTTATTCTAGCAAACCAGCTTTTCATCTAGTATCAGATACCTTCCACTGGATTTAACACTATCTCTCTTTTCTGCTACCAGTATTAATCATTTCATTTAAAAATCAGTATTACAATCTTAATGGCAGGAATAAAACAAAAAGATGGAACCAGCATGCTTGAAAATATTTTTCTAGAAAACCAGGTTATATCCAACATTATGCATCTGGTATCAGGCAATTCCTATTCTGATTAGTCTTCTTTTAATATAAACTATACCAAATTAATTTATATCCCTCAAGCAAATGAAATCCAGCTTTGCCAGAATGAAACCAGGCTTTCTAAGTGTTTGTTCAGTAGACGTACTAACTTTATTCATCCAGCTTCTAGACTGCCTTTTAATTTTGGCAAACATTCAGATCAAAAGCTTTTACAAAAAACACATTTAATATACAACAAATGTTTCAGTATTTTTTTTAAAAAAGAAACAAGCAGCAATCTAATTATCAAAATATAAACATTCAATATGATGCCTAATTAAATCAGTTTTATTACAGTTTGCTTTCTAATGTTTAAAACAATTCAAATACTTCTTTCTTTCCAAAACAAAACAAAAACAAAAAAGCCAGAAGAACAGGATTTGTTATAAAAATTATAGAAAGTGGGGGAATGAATAAATACCTTAAAGGTTCCATTCTGGTTCTTCACATAAGAAACTAGAAAAATGTCCACAGGAAGGAGAGCTGATGTAATAAGTGCAATAGCCAAAGCAAAAATAGATGTTATGGTAGAAATTACTTCGCTTTCCTGCCTACTCTGGTACTTGCGGACATAAACCCAGCAAAACACCAAAATGACCTAAAAAAAAATAAGACAAGTTATTATAACAAAATAATAATTTCAGCATTAATTGTATTCTTTATATACACACTGAAATAAAACTGCTATCTTTCAAATTATGCTTATTTGGAGAAATTTATTCTCTAATACTTGTTAGAAAAATTACATAAATATTATCGAAGCGTAATTTCAAGCTATCAGTTGCCACATCTCTGAAGCAGACTGCATCCTCATCTCTCACTGCACTTGACTTTTCTTTAGTCAATTATAATTATTTTAACCTATTGACTGTTTTGCATGTAGCACCGTATTTTCTTATATGGATATGTCTGATTATAAAAACAATGACCCAATGTTATAGCATCTACTCTTGTAGTAGAAAGGAACTCTTGACTAATCTTAAAAAGTTGAGGCCTGAACAGTATTTGAAGGGAAGACACTCAAAAGGCCAGGGCTGTAGATTAGACTAGGAAGATTAAAAAACTAAAAGAGAAAGGCAGCAATGGTCAATTCTGTAATTTTATACTAAAAGTGCACAGATATGCCAGTGAAGCTAGCAGAAGACAAATTCCATTTGAAGTAAATGTTACCTTTTTCAGTTAACTGTGGGTAAGAATGTCATCAAATACAAATAAAATAAAAAAAAATTCAATTTTATTGTTAATTAGCACATCAGAGGGAACTCTTTCACTAAACTGTTTGCTGCAGCGCATGAGTTCACTAAATAAGCCGTTTCGTACAACATATTAAAACATTACGTAGTTTTGGGTTTTGGCCTAACCCTAATGTATGTATGAAAACCCCTAATTCTATTTAACAAACCATGGTTATGTCCAGATTTTCCCAGGCATGTATGGTCCTCTACTGTCTGGCCAGGAAACCTGTCCCAAAATGCTCATGATGGAAGCAATGGAATTACAGGTATTAATCAGGAGAAACAGAAGCAGCACTTCCTAGCTGCGTTTTCTATAAAAATATCCTGCCTGTATCTGCTACTGACCCGAAGTTAGTCCTTTTTGTAAAAAAAAAAAAAAAAAAAAAAAGAGGGAGAGAGATTTATTAATGCTGGCTTAGTTTTACAAATTTGGGATATTACAAAACCATATGATTTCATACCTCAAACACTGGCGTAGTGGCACTGATTTGCAATTTCACCCAGGGCACACTGCTTTAAAAGCAGTAGAGGCTTTTTTTTTTTTTAAGACTGCTCCAGGCTTGGCCAGATCTGGCGGGCACAACCAAAATAACCCTAACTAATTTAATGAGTTGCTCAGTGCTAAGGGAGCATGACTAAGTTTGTGTACTTTATATTACGTTTTTCTAAGTTTCAAAAAAGCCAAAACGATTCGGCTTCAGCGTTGCGCAGCCTACGACAGAGGCGGCGAGTCTCCTGACAGTTACACCGGTTGAACTGCTGCCCCAATACACGCACTTTTCCAATATCACCTTGACTACTACTAGCTAAGTTTACTTGAGGAGTAAGCCCGACTGGGCAAAGCCCAGCTCGCCGCGGGCCGGTGCCGAGCCATGAACTCAATCGCCTCCCCAGAAACTATTTCGCCCCATAGTCGCTGAGAGCGGGGAGAAGCTTCGTCAGCGGCGAGGAAAGAAGCGGGACAGGGAGGAAAAGGAATGGAAGGCCAAATCCCTTGTTTATTCCACCTACCAGTAAAGCAAGGCCGAAGAGACACCATCCCGTCACCAGGTCCGCCTCGGCGGTGAAGGCCACCATCTTTACTTCCGGCAACAGCACTAGCGCGAAGAGCAGCAACGACGGAGAGGTCGCCGAGAGGGGAGGAGCTAATTGGGGGAGGGGGGGAGGCCGTTGCCGTAGGAACCTCCAAGCCACGCTTTCGCCGGAACGCCCCGACGTCATTTGGATTGTTTCAATTGGCTGATGTCATAAAGCAGCAACCAATGAGGGAAAGCAAGCTCAGCGAGGTTCTTATAAGACGCTTTCCGGGGGAGAAAAATGTGCCGTTCAGTTTTAGGGAGGGAGGTGCGTGGTGTTTGTTGAAAAGAGTTCTTGATTTAAGGTCGGAGTATAGGTATTCCTCCACTTGCGACCACAATTGAGCCCAACATTTCTGTTGCTAAGTGAAACGTTTGTTAAGTGAGTTTTGCCCCAGTTTATGACCTTTCTTGGCCACTGTTGTTAAGTGAATCCCTGCAGTGGTTCAATTAGTAGCATGGTTGTTAAATCAGGCATCCCCAACACCTCTAGTTCGTGGACCAGTACTGTGGCATGTCAGCAACTGGGCCACACAAAGAAGCAAAGCCCCATCTGCAGAATGTAGGCAGCACACAAAATCACACCCCCTCTGGTCCACAGAAAAACCTCTCCACGTAACAGGTCCCTGGTGCCCAAAAGGTTGTGGACCTTTGATGTATTGTGGAACAGCCACTCTGGTTTCCAAACTATGATTTATGAGTTAGCACAGTATGTGACAAACTTGTAGCACAGTATGTGACAAACTTGCTGCTTACTGTATGTTATGCTGTGTGAATTCAATGATTTGTCTAGGCCATAGGTGTCAAACTCGCAACGTCACGTGACATGTCATGATGTATCATGACTTTTTTCCATTGCCGGCAATGGGATGGGCACGGTTTCCCCAAGACACATCTGGCCTGCAAGCTGGCAGTTTGACACCCCTGGTCTATGCATATGCTTTATGTGATTATTGTGAGAATTAGAGGAATGGATAGGGTTGTCTATAGCAGGGTGCAAGCACTTTGCTGGATCGATGGATCAGATAAGATAGACAGATTTCTGAATTCAAAAAGATGTCATCTACCCAGGAAAATCAAATATAAGAAAGACAAAGCTGAGGCAAAGTAGTAAACCAGTAGGAAACTGCTAGGAAAGGTTGGCAGAAAGAGGGAGAAATAGAATCGAAACTATTATTGACATGCAAAAGTTAGTAGGAAGCAGAGTGGTTTGGGGACAAACAAAGCCATACCACACCAAGCCAAGCCAGGGTCTTGAGAAAACCACAAAGTTCTAATTTTTTCCACTTCTTGTTACTACTGCTATTTATAATCTTTTAAAATTCTGCCTCATCCATACTCCTATATTAATAGTTTTCAAGAGATTCAAATATTGATTGTTAACTATTTTCCATGAGGGGAAAAAAATGGCAGTTGGCAGGCCTCACAAAATCTCAGCTTTCCAGACACAAAATCTTCATTTTGGCAGAAGCATATTTTGCAGAAGTCTGGCTGACACAACCTTTCTGGATTAGTTTCTCTACTGCAGACAAGGGTAAAGCTATATACAAATGACCTTGTTTAGCAACTACGATTAGGACTGGCAATCAGTTGTTAAACAAAGCACTCACTAAACGGAACTGTCACAGGGCTTATGATCTTAGTTTAGCTTTCCTTTGTTTTGCAGACCTGTGAAGGTTGGAAATGTAAGGATTGGTCACAAGGCTATGTTTTCATCAGCGTCATAACCATGAATGATTGCTAAACCAGTCAGTCACTAAACGAGGGATATCTGTACACATATGCAAACAGAATTTCTGCGTACTGCAGTTTACAGAAATTAAAGAGACTAAATAGATGGACAGATTTTCTAGGATTTCAAAATCAATGAATATTTGTTTGTTTTTTTCATTTTCACATGAGATTGGGAAGCACATTCAAAACAGACATAACCTTAATCCTGTCTGACCTGACAACAGGTTTATGCCAATTTTATCCCTTACAGATATGAGCATTTTCAGAAAAATGGATGGGAGTAGTCTTTTCCTGGGAGAGATATCAAAGAAGGCTTTGATCCAAAGCAAAGGTCCACTCCAATGGAATTTTGCAGTCTAAGGTTTCAAAAAAAATATCAATATGGTGGTTGCAAAAGCTTTCTTCCCTTTTTGTTATCATGCAATTTATGGCAGGGTGACTTTGGACATGGTCATGACAGGATCACTTTCTCAGCCCAACACATCTGACAGGCGTGTTGTTATGGGGAAAATAGAAGGCAGGAGTACTAGGTATGTTTGCCACCTTGAATTGACCAAAATATATTTTAAAAGTCAAGATAAATTTTTTATTATGATTATCTTACTGACTTTGTATGCATCAGTAAGCCTTCATATTATACCAGCTTAATTTATCTCAATAGCCTTCCTGATATACTTCTCTGGTAGGTTTTGCCTGATGTTAACCATTATTCAATTTCATCTCCTTACAGTATATTGTTAAAAAGTCCCAAACAAAGAGTACAGGGATCTTTGAAGTTGAGATATTACAATTCACTAAAATAAATTAAAAAGTAAGCTAGAATAGAAATACATTAGTACAATCCTGTATTTGAAGAGAAACCAGATCTTCTTATTTTGAAAAAAATATAAGTATAAATTATATATCAAACAGCATTTTGTCCAATCAAAACTAGCCAATTTGAAAGAGACAATAATTTAAGCTGATGAATAATTTCTCAGCTAATTTCTTAGCTGTCAACATCTTCTAATCCATGGGGGAAGGGAGTGTAAGGGAAAAATAACATTAGAACATTAGTCACATTAGAAAGAAGCTTAAGCAGAAAGGATAATAGTGATAAAGGAGAAAATTTGTAGCTTGGGGTTGAAATGAAGGGTCCTTGGTGCTCTCTGAGCTTGGTTGTTTTCTTGCAGATGTTACCAGACTAGGTAACATCGTCAGTGCTAGTAAGGAGTGGGGTTTATATTCTAGTGGCTTGCCCTGTCAGTGTTGGTGGGAGTAGTCTTGGAGGTCCATAGTCAACCTATAGGGACTAAGATGTTCCTTTCTGAAAGTTGCTTTTTCTTCTTAGGTGTTTTGTTTCTGCAAAAGGGAGCAATTAGTGATGTAAACAAATGGGTTGATTGTCATGGGAGCAGATATATGGTGGGTGGGACAGCATCCATACATTGCAGCAGTTGTCTCCATCTGTCATAGCCAAAAACAGTAGGAAAGGGTGAGGATAGCCCTTTCCTCTCCTCCACTATTTTGGGCTATCCACCTGATGAATTAAAATAGGGATAATGTCACTCTGAACCTTCTCCAGTGCTAAAAAGAAACACAGGATAGTGGAACAATATTCACTAATTATTGTCTTCTGGGTCCTTAACCAGGACTAATGGCCAGTGCAGTTTAGCATACCAGGAGACTAGAACACACATTATTTGTTTGTTTAAAATTTAAGAGACAAGTGATTTTAAAAATTAATTAGGAAGAGCGATTTGAGGGCTCCAACCAGCCACATGATTGCATACTTCTCTGTGTGCCCCAAGCAAGGGCGCAGAGCCATTTTTCCCAGGCTTTCTGGAAGGCTGTCCTATAAATATGTTTCAATTGAAATGTAAGGTACCAGTCCCTTACTTGAACTTGAGATACCATATCAATCTAATCAGATAACCCAAGCGGAGACTTTTTATCAAGCAGCACTTTATGTGATCAAATTAAGCAGCTGGGTGGCCAACAATCTGGAACGCTGGCAGAGTTACGCCCAGAAGTGCCACGCATTAGAAAGTTGGTAGCATTGCTTTATAAACTTTGTTAGCCAATGAAAATCAGACAACAGAGCCATTACATCATAAGAAAGACATCAATCATTCCTATACACTCTCTTATTCCCTCCTTCAGTATATCACATCCATGTACACGTTTCCCAAGCTTGCATGAAATTTCTCTAGTGCAAAAGCTGATTAGAAAAAGCAAGAAAACAACAGTTAGACTAAACAATTTCCCTTTGTTCCAGAACCCTTCAGAAGATATTAACACCATTCACCAAGAAAGGGCCTGAAAGAAGATGTACAGATAGTTTTAAAATATTCAAGTTCAAAAGTTATTCTAAAAATTGTTCTAAACCAATTTTTGCTGGCTTGTAGATTTCTTTGATTCCTATTTTATTTCATTATTATTATTTATATCATGTTACCCATCATGTTACCGCTTTGAATCCTAAACTGATCCTAGAGTTACACATGCAAGTTGACAACTAAATAAATAAATAAAACAGAGGATTTCTTACCTCCAACAGGAGTTTCCCTGCATAGTATAGGAACATCTCCATTATTAATTCAATGTTCTAAGCTAAGCTAAATTAAACTAAACTAAACTAAACTAAACTAATATATTAAATATGATAAATAAAAAATAGTGTGTAAACTAAACTAGGTAAACAAGTGTGATATTAAATAAGATAAATAAACAAATACTGTAAACTAAACCTAAGCTATGAAAATGCAGTTAAATAAAAACAAAAGCAGATCTAAGCTACCAGTCCTCGATGAGCAAGGAGCAGTACTCTCAGTACACAAAGAGAGACAAAACTCTGAGTGAATAGTTTTCATTCAGCACACCAAAATGTTTTATTTACTTCTCTTTTATGAGCTGATCTACCTGTTAGCACTATTATGAAGCATGACCCCCAAAGGAAAAGCAAAGCAAATTGATTGGCTGAATGAATGTTACTCAGAGTTTTATCTATTTTCCAGTATTGGAAAAAATATAAGTACAAAATCCTGTTGGTGCGTTTGGTGGAATCAGAGGATGTGATAATAAGAAAAATACCATAGAAAAATTAGTGCCACTGAAGAAAGCAGGGGGATCTCTGGAGAAATATTCACAGTTTAAACTGAAAAAATTGGAAAGATTCTTGCTCCTCTTTCACCACACTGTACTTGCCTATTTCTCTTGAAAAAAAATCTCAAGACAAACACAATCTTTGAACTTAATTCAGCAACAGCCCTTTATTTTCTGCATGAGCTGTTGGTATACATACTGCAATATGTTGCATGACCATTATTATTGTGTTTTCGTACTATTTTTCTGTCCGCAGCACAGCCTTTTTGATGATCAGCATAAATGACAGAAAATCTATTACATTTAGGGAGCATGTGTGTACTGAGCATTTAAACAGAAGCATTCATATGATCAGCTGTGTTATGATGATGTCATTATTTAATTCATACAACACATTGAACCTTAATTACAGAGGGTGGGTTTATACAACAATCTAGACCTGTGTTTATTAGCTAGTTTGCGGGACAGAATGTAATGCCTAGTAGCCATTGTGGCAAGACCTCACAATAAAAATGCTGCCCACCCCACACCAAATTAGGGAAGTCTAGATGACCAAAGATAGCCTGAACTGTTGTTGTTTTTTTTTAATTATTATTAACTGTATGCAAAAAACAAAGAAAAATACACAAAATTGTAAAAGGGAGAAAAAAGGTAAAAGAGAAGAAACAAACATACAAGATCTATATTTATTTATAATAAATTGATGCCCTAATTCATTGCAGACAAAGCTGACCTATAATAAACAATTTTTTGGAGTCATAAGTTTGTCTTTCTGGTACTGAACAGTTACTCGTTTGATTCTAAGTCCATTTTCTTTCTCCAAAAGTAAAAAAATAAAGTGTTCATTTCACTGCATCTCCAATAACAAATAAAACCATTTCAAAACTTTATTGGATATTGACAAGGCTGTAATTTTAAAAAATTCAAACTGTTGAATTTTTTAAAATAAATCTATTATTGGTTAAGACATGTAAGCAAAGCAAAAACAAAAAATAATTATATGTACATATCTAAAGAATTTCTTAAAAAAATTAAAAAGCAAAACAAAAGGGAATTTTAAAATAAATAAAAAGAGCATTCTGGAATGAACTTTCCCTTTCTCCCCCACCCCCCACCCCACCTTTTTCCCCTCAGCTATTAATTGTTACCTAATCCTACTTTGGACATTATTAACTTATTTCTGTTTGTATCATTTGAATTGTTATTATTACTAGTGAAACAAGTTCCACTGCACGCTTTTCCATTCAGACAGAATCAGAAATTGAAATCTGAGGATAAAAACATTTTCCCCCAAGTGAATTCCAAACTTCTACCATTACAGCATGACATAGTAGCAGCTTTCTTCTCTCAAACCCACTTCCACACCAATTCAGGGCTACAAAAAGATGCAACAATGCCAAATATAATACAGCAATTAAGTTTGCATAACGTAAGTGTGACTTACTGGGTTTGGTTTGGTTTTTTTTAGTTCATAACAGTCATCTCCCATAATTCTCTGGTTTTCAGAGTACAAGGCATCAGTCTTGCTTTTCCTCAAATTTTGGGATGCAATCCATAAGAAAGATGGTAGCTGATTGTTTCCGGGTCCTCTCTTGTTTTGAAAGGAAAAGCGGTGCCTCTGCTGTCTTCTGCCTTTAACTGGTTTATTTTAGGTCTGCATTAAAAGGCATTGTCCATTGATTTGAGAAGAGCCTCTCTATAATACAATGGGAAGACTGGATTGGCATTGATAGTCTACCTTGTTTTGTGGTTCAGTCAAGTAAAAAGGGGTGGAGGACAAAGAAGTAAGCCCAGAACTGCAGCACATCTTCCACATTTATGTTTGAAGAAAAAGGCTGGAGGAGAAATCAAGATCAATTTTTTTTTCTTGTGGCATCTTCACCCACAACTCATCATTATCATATATTTTTTTATTATTGATTTTCATACTTTGGAAAGGGGGCAAGCTACAACTAAGTAAAATCGGGAATTCTGGATCTCAGGACTCAAAAGATCAAATGATATATTAGATGGCCTCTGTGTTCCAGCCTTGCTTAAAATCAGTATATGGTTGTTATAGAACTCTTGAGAAGAAAGAATACCAGATGTTCACTTGTGTTCTCAAGGAATGGATTTCTGACAACGTTTACTGTCTATTTGAGATTTTATTGCCAGAGACGATTTATAGTGAGCCTTTCCATATTTATACTTCTATACTATTGATCACTGCCATGTTCAGATGTATACTTTCTTTTGTATCAGCTTGATATGTTTTTGCATGTATTTCACTCACACGCACACTATCATTAATTTTGTTTCCTTTTTAATTCTATCAGATGCCCTCTCCTATATTTGTGTAGAACAGTGAGCAGCTGTTTTCTGCTAATGTTTTCCAAAGCTTTTTATGGTTTCATATGCCCCTATCATATTTCTAGTTAGCCATTTTTTTTGAGCTGAAGAGCTGTCGCATTTTTAACATTTTATGTAAAAATACTTCCATGGTACTTTATACCCTTTCAGGTTTTGTCTCTACCTTTACCAGTCTCTTCAGTCCTTCTACAGTGCAGCAGTTAGAATGATTTAGTGGACAAAAAACATAACTGCTGTAGACTGCTTACTGTGAGGGAACACACCCTCAGTTTAGGTTTTGTACCTGGACAAAGATAGTCTGAAGATAGGAGGGTGTTAAGTTGCTTTATTGTCGTGCTCAGGTGATTTCTTGATGAGGTTCCTCTCTAATGAGATTGTGAATCAGTTAATATTATCTGCCTTGGAGACTTTTCAAATCTGCTGATATCCAGCAATTTTTGTGGAAATTCTTGGTGGTTCCTTTGTGGAGATCCTGTAGTGACATTGGTTGGAGAGATGAGATGAACTTATTGAAAAGATCACTTCTTAGTAATCTCTCTCCAACCTGACACCTTAGTACACAGTAGAATTATTTGCTTCTCCCCTTCTAAACTGTACACCCCAATTCAGTTCAGGTTTGTGCAAGCTAGATTCTGCATTCAATCCACACCTGACCTCAAGCATCAACTCCATCATTCAGTCAAAACTGGTATGATTGTGCCCAGGGGGTCCACAGGCTTACCAGTTTGAAAAAATGGGGTACTCTTAGTAGTTG
>NW_015387217.1:0-3134 GCF_001527695.2 Protobothrops mucrosquamatus
GCTGAAAAAGCCATGTCTTGAGGGCGCGACGGAAGGTAAGGAGATCCGGAATCGTCCGAATCTCAGGGGGTAGTTCGTTCCAGAGGGCAGGGGCACCCACAGAGAAGGCCCTCCCCCTGGGGGTCGCCAGCCGACATTGCTTGGCCGACGGCACCCTGAGGAGACCCACTCTGTGGGAGCGTACCAGTCTATGGGAGGGAATCTGCGGCAGAAGGCGGTCTCGGAGATAACCGGGTCCTATGCCATGAAGCACTTTAAAGGTGGTAACCAATGACTGGTGCATGTAAATACCCTGGATGCTCTTAAGTGATTATTAGATTTTATTGACTCTAACTGGGTAGGCTTATGAGAAAAGCCTTAGTGATATAAAATGGAAACATTTCACAAAGGGGCTATTATTCCTTACAAAAAGACAAGAACTGGCAACTGTTTGTATGGCTAGAAAGGTTACTGACCACCAGCACAACCACAAGACATTATAAGGCTGTTATTTCCAAAGAAAGGGAATATGTACATGAATGATATATTCATGATAACATTTAAGCATAAAAAGTTTGCAGTATATTAACTTCCAGTGGAATCGCAGCTCACTTGCCTACCTCCTTTTGTTTACAGATTTTCCTCCTTTTTCCAGATTTCTTTGCACAGGATTGCAAAAATCTATCTATTGCCTGTCCCTGCACAGCATCACATAGCTTCCAGTATTTCATGCATATAATATTTTATGTACAGGTATATACTAAGCTAAGAAATAACAGCTAAACCCTTTAATCTCTAATGTGAGTGTTTGTGCTTATGTCTGTGTGTGTGTGTGTGTGTGTGTGTGTGTGTGTGTGTGTGTGTGTGTGTGTGTGTGAGAGAGAGAGAGAGAGAGAGAGAGAGAGAGAGAGAGAGAGAGAGAGAGAGAGAGAGAATGATGTCCCTGTGTGTATGTGAACAGCTGTTCTAGGGAAAGTCCAAATGCTCAACTTTTACTCTGTAAGATTTTATAAAGAGTACAACAAAGTCATTCTACCCTGTCCAAATTGGGAAATGGTTTTTAAAAACCAAAGTATTTTATATTAGAGTGTGAATATATACAACAAATATCCAGCTGAGTCCAGCTAGCATGAAAAAGGACTCCCTCTTACCCCATGTTGCTCTGTAAGCTCAAATCTACTGTTAGAGCAGGTTGGGAATACAGAGACTCAAGGGAAGAAAGAGAAAAAAAGCCAGACTCTATTCACATAATATCCATATATATATCAAGCAGCTATCTAATTTACTAGGATCACTAAGTTTTCAATGCAGGGTGCTAAAGTGTCATGTATTAAGAATCCAATATAGAAGGCTAATGGGAGTAATGTGATAAGTATTAATTCTATTGGCATTAGAAAGAGGAAAGTAGCAAATACAGAATGGTACCAAAGAAGTAAGAGACTTGAGTAAGGTATATAACATCTTATTTTCTTCCTTCTTCTGCATAGAAAGCCACATTCTTGATTAGTATGCATATACTATTGCCTTTTCCCCTGAGCAGTGGTCTTTCTTTGTGGTGTTTTCTATTCTCCAAACCCAAGATACCACAATTTGTAGACAAAATTAACTGTTGAAAAACATGGCCTGCATATTTTCTGTGATTAGTTCCAGAGGGAAGCAATAAGCTTCCTGTGTTCAGGCAACATGCTTAATGGTTAATGAGCCATCAATGGTCTATATAGAGTTGCCGAATCTCTACTTAGGATACATCAAAGTAGTGTTAAGATAGCAATTCAGCCAGTTGATGGCCAGAGTCCTATAGCTCAGAGAATCATAAAATGACTAATAGAATTTGAAGAGGTCATTTAGGCCATGGAATCCTGCTCAGTGCAGGAACTCAAATAACAACAGTCCCAGTAGATGACTGCCTAGACTCCATTTGTACACATTCAATGAAGAGGAGCCCATTCCTCTTCACTAGCTAATTAACTTTCAGCTACTTTTAGTATTAAAAAGTTTTTTCCTACCTCCAAAAATTGCCTTCTTGTAAATTAAACCAATAAGGTACAGGTCTTGGTCTTCTTGGTGAAAGCCTTTCAGATATTTGAAGAGTACTTCTTAGGACTAAAGCTTCCCACTTCTTTTATGAATCTCTTTGGGAGACTTTGTTTCTAGTGTCCTAATTGCTCTTCTCTGAACCTGTTCCTGTTTCTCCAAACCCTTCTTAAATTGTAGTGCCTGCAATATTAGGGGACGGGTTCCGAATCAGTCTTGATATTTAAATTGAGCCACCTTACATAATAATAATATACTATCAGTCAATTGCAACATGGAACAGCTTACATCCTGCAATAATATCTTTAGTACCATCAAGCAAAAACATTTGCCAATCCT
This sequence comes from Protobothrops mucrosquamatus, assembly GCF_001527695.2. NCBI lineage: Eukaryota > Metazoa > Chordata > Lepidosauria > Squamata > Viperidae > Protobothrops > Protobothrops mucrosquamatus. Next base: position 2,353 of record NW_015387217.1, read on the forward strand.
AGGTCCTTGGGAAAGACTCAATAGGTTGATAAAAATGCTAAATCCACTCTAAACATCTAATTGTGCAACAAACCATAATAATAATTTGGCTGACTATGTGACCACTAATAATAAATCCAAGCAGAAGTAGTTAGCAATAATTTCTCATCTGTTATCCAGAAATGCTGTCTTGGTTATAATTTCTCTTGATTTCATAATCAAGGAGAAAATGCAAGTACAAAGACATCACAGAAAAATATGACAAAATAAGATAAAATATTTAAAATATTATTTTTTTAAAAAAAAACCAAAAAACCCCAAACAAATAGATTTTTCACCCTAAATCAATAAGTGCCTATAATTTACTCATTACTCTGTTTTACATATATTCCATTATGGTCCCAAATGAGTTAGGGTCCCTGCATCTGCACATATATATAGCCAGAACTAACAGTGAGAGGAACATCTTTTTTTGTTTCCCAAACAGGAGAGCATTTAAATGTACAATCCCCAACCTAAAAGTGTTGCTGGAAAATGTCCAAATCCATTAGAAATAAAGAAGGGAGGAAACAGAAAGAGAGCATCTGAGGGCATATAGAGTTGGGAATGCAATTTGACAAAGAGAAATGTCAGATTTGAGTTAAATATATTTTCCCACCTGATGTACCTGCATTCAGTTTTTCCTTCCCAAAGCTTTTTTCCACTTTAAGTGCATGAATAAATAATATCTGCACTTGGTTATCAACATTTATGTTCTCATGGTCATAAAGTCAAGGAAATGCTGTACTATGTGATAATTTTGA
>NW_015387217.1:3499-6623 GCF_001527695.2 Protobothrops mucrosquamatus
GAATGCAATTTGACAAAGAGAAATGTCAGATTTGAGTTAAATATATTTTCCCACCTGATGTACCTGCATTCAGTTTTTCCTTCCCAAAGCTTTTTTCCACTTTAAGTGCATGAATAAATAATATCTGCACTTGGTTATCAACATTTATGTTCTCATGGTCATAAAGTCAAGGAAATGCTGTACTATGTGATAATTTTGAATATATGAGATGACTCAGACACATTAATATTTTGAATAAATTCTAGTTTCAAAAACATTTTCTGTGTAGCAAACTATGGTTTTGTCAAGGAATGTATAGTTCATTATACTGTTACTAAAAAGTAATCTTGCTACTAGTGTTTATGCTCTTGGCTTTGACAAGAATAATATTGTGCTTCTGGCTATGTATGTGGAAGGATATTATAGTTGTAGAACCAGTACATGAGTTGATGAAGACTAGGTATTTTTTCAGACCATTTTGCTTGCAGTTTAAGTCTTCTGTTTATTGTTTGGGTTTTAAAATATGTAATTAGTTCTTCAACCATCATCTCAGAAGGAATATATTGCTCTAGCCAAGAAAAAAATGCTAAACTGTTGCTGTTCTTGTTCCTATCTATCTTACATCAAGAGGATCAATGTGAGAAGTTCTGATTTGTGGAAATATGTGTGTCAATAATGGTTAAAGTTTGGCAGACTCACATTAAACTGTTTCAAAAAGTTATTTGTAAAATTGCCATATGGTGCTTTATTGTACAGTATACTTCTAAACCAAGAAAGTATGTTAAATCCCTATAGGAACTGAAGTCAATGCAGTGTTTTACAGAGAAAGCAAGTGAAAATGTATTTCATAGCTGAGCAACTCTAAATTGTAAAAAAAACAAACCTGGCATTCTTCACTGATATTACCCAGTACTGATTGTGCTAATTGTTGGGTTAAAGGGGTCCAATCTATTTTGGTGGTCTCTACATTCATCAGTATGAGCATTTAAAGATGATAAATAGACAATATTCTTTTTCAGCATTAAAAAAAAAATCAGCCAAGCTTCTGACATTAGAGGGTCAGAATCAGAGTTAACATCCAAGAATGTCAAAATGAATTTCATACTTGATAGGCTGCTGAATTGGTGAAACTGACTTGTCTGGTTAAAGAAGGACTGGTAACAATTATTATAAAAGACTAGAAACCCTTTATGGACTTTTTGCTGAAAATTGGATAAAAACAGATTGATGAACTGGGGATTGACTGATTAAAAACATTGTTTAAGGGAAGAAGGGAATCATGTTATATAACATGGGAGGGCAAAAATTATATTTACCATGTTTGTAACTGCTGTAAAGAAGATCAAGTCAATTTTTTCTTTTTTTTTCTTTTTCTTTCTTTTTGATGTGATTTTCACTTTTTGCACTTTTACTTTAAGTTTTTCATACCGTTTTATTTGTTTTAATTTTGTGTGTACATTCCTGCAGTTTTTAATTTTGTATACTTTTTTCTCATTAAAAATGATATATGTAATATACTTCAGTTAAAAAAAACACATTTTTCAACATGTAATAATGAAACACTCCAGGTTTCAACAAATTTTCACCATGAATGTAAGACATCAATGGACTAATGATCAAATTCAACTGCCTCCAATGTTGTGGAACTGCTGGAATTCTAATATGTTCATTTGCCAAACATTTCCCAAAGTGGAAGACATACTGTTCTTCTCAAGAATTTCCTTGGGAAGAACTGTCATTGTGCTGGGATGATAAGTCTTAATTTTGAGAAATTGCTTAGAATAATAATATGTTCAATTTCACAAGATATCATGTGTGTCTCTAAGATAATAATGTGTGTCTTGAAGTAAGCAGTAAGGCAGCATAATCGTTCATTCTTTCAAAAATCACTGAGAGTCAGGTGGCATATAAATTTATCATATTTCTGATTCTGATATTGTTCATTTGATTAATTGTTTTAATACTTTTAATTAATTTATTTTTTAACTTTGTAGTTTTAACTTTTGAGTACCCACAATCACATAGCTGAGATGGATAACTATATAAATTGAAATAAATCAAGAGACAATCTGAGTCAGTTTTAATAACAATAATAACAATAGCACTGTATTGTAAACCCTGTGTGTAGCTCTGGGAAGTCGGGGGGAAGGGAGGGGGGTGGGGAAGGGTGGGGTATGAGGGAGGTGGGGAGTTATATTGTAAAAATTCTAAAAATTTTCAATAAAAAAAATAAATAAATAACAATAGCACTGTAGCAAGAACCAAAGTTGAGAGGAGCTTAGCTGACTTTGCACTCTTGTATAGTTTTGTTCCCCTTTCACCTTACATTTTAAGCTGATTCTCATGTGAATGTTGCATGCTATCAGCTTATAATTGTCTTTTCATATGGTACAGTTGGCAGGGCCCAGTTCATATTTGCTTTCAATTCATCTCAGATAAACATCAGATGCAAAGAGATTTGAACTTCCTGACTGTGCAAACAGGAAGACAGCAGAATAAACTTAACATGAACTCTTAGCATATTTTCTTCACTTTCTCCTCTTTATATTTTCTTTCTGAATGTCCTGCCTTCTCTTCCTGATTTCAACCAAGAATTTATTTTGTTGTTGTGTCTTAAGACAACTTTTCATGGACAAGTAGAAAGAAAGCATAATTTACACCATAGGACATAAATAGGACCTTAATTATATACTGTATTTATCTACATTTCAATTTATAAGACTACCAATCTCAAATTCATAATTCCAGTTAGCTAACAGAAGTTAAAAACACCATATTACCATACAGTGCAAAAGTAGAATTTGAAAATGAACCGTGTACAGTTATGAACATTGATTATAAAAATGCTTTATTTATTTTGTTTATATTTCATGTTTCTAGACCATCTATCTCCCTCATTTACAGCTTCCTTCTCAAAGAAAGTAGCAGAATTTGCTACCACATGATTCAATGATGGATAACAGAGTGCCGTTGCGGCCTCTGACCCGACGCAGATCTCAACTAGCTCCCTGGTTTACCGAGGAGCTGAGAGAGATGAAGCGCCGGAAAAGATGCCTAGAGAGCAGTTGGAGGGCTACCCGAACCGAATCCAACCGAGCACAGGCAAGGATGCATGTTAGATCCTACCTTGTGGCAATGAGGGTGG
>NW_015387217.1:9273-23586 GCF_001527695.2 Protobothrops mucrosquamatus
TATTTAAGTGATTGTCCACTAGGACTCCGAGGTCCCTCTCAAAGTTACTACTATTGAGCAAGGTAGCCCCTATCCTATAAGTTGGCTCAACCCTGCTTACCTGTAAGCTCATAGACAACTAGCTATGTCCCACCACCTACATGTATATACAGCTTGTCTAAAGACAGATATGGACTGTTTGGGACATTTCTATCAAGGAAACTTCAGAGGTCCCTATTAAAGCAGAATGTTCCTGCAAGAAAACTTGATCTAATACCTTGCTATTTTAATAAAGAAATCCAGGAGGAACAGTTAGCTAAATCATATATCTAACTCTTGTACTTTTTCTATATGAAATCATTGATTCACTCTGTGTTTTAATATGAATGGATTCATATATAGCTTTCTAAATGAGCCACTTGATATTATATTTGTAAAGATGGGATCTCCTATTCTCGCTTTCACTGTAAAGAGTTTTCTTATTGACTCTCAACCTTTTAGCATTAAAACAAACATTTTCAGTTTTTTCACCAATGCAGTAATAATGTTTGTTTTTGAAACTTCAACTTATGAGACCTGGAATAAGAAATTTAATTTTGGAAGTGCTTTCATTTTAACAGCCACAATTCAACTTAATATATTCAAGTATTTCTTGTCCAACCTTCTAATTTCTTCTTAATTTTTCCAAGTAGCCATAAGATTATTTTCATATGAACTATTAATATGGTAGTAATATTAATTTACTAAATATTTGAAATGTTTCTATGCTACTGATATATGGTATACGAAATATCTTTCTTCACTGTAAGAGATGCTTGAGAAAAAAAGTCTATTAAGCCTGAAACCATCACAAATTCCTATTTTGAAAAATGCCTGGGATATGAAAGAATCAGATTCTTGCATGTAATACAAGTTCTAATATCTCTATAATAAAATTAAATAACAATAGTAATAACAGCTGATTTGTGCTTCTTGAATGTATAAAGCGGGAAGCTTCAGAGAGATATTAAAATGAGCTACTGCCCAGTAATACAAAATATTGTTACTTTGGGAAACTGATATGTTAATTATATACCACCATAGCCTGTCAAAGAAAAATGTAAGCAAATGGTGTTCCAAAATTATTTTATAGATAAGAAGCAATGACATCATTTATTAAAGAACTAAGGAAATCTCCAAGTAAATAGTGTCACAATGAAATTTCCAGGTTTTAATAGTTGTGATAAAATAACATCATAAATGTCAGATGATGAGAAAAATAAACGGAAGGTAGATATTTCTTTTCTTTGTTAGCGTTGCTACTTTGCAGCATTCACCACCCTGAATGGAAATATTGCAAACATTTTCATTTAAATGCAGATTTTTGGTAACTATATGTTGCGGTTATGATTTGTAAATGTAACTATAAAATGCTATTAGTAGTTAATTTGTTTTGCAGCACTCATTTTATTATGACACTTAATATAAAAAGTAGAAAAATAAACAGTCCTATCTATTTGAAGTGTAAATAAGACAATTTAAATATAAAATGTGAGTTTAAATAATCACAAGAATGCTTCTATGATTTAAAAACTAGAAATGCTCTCTAGTATGAAGAATGAGGGAAGTATTATAAACCTTGAACCAGAACCCTTAATAAAAACCAACCCCATAATAAGATTTAAATGACTGGGAGATTCTGAGCGTGTTCACATGATACATGAATCATTAACTAGCCAACCAGATTTTAGTCTATATTTTGTGTGAATCCAGCTGATGTGGCTAGCTTATTATCCATTATGCTGCATTAACTGGGTTAATCATTCGAATCTTGTTTGCTAACCATAAGTGTATGCGTGAAAATAGCTACTGTTAGAAGAAACAGAAGACAAATTATTACCTTTGAAGAAGAGGATGATTATGTACAGATATTACTTACATCCTACTAATTTCAGTTGAGCCAGTATTTGAAATAAAAATGTAGCCCAAAATCTGCTTAAATTTCAAGTGCACTGAGAACCAAAGACTGGGGAAAGAAGCACCAGTTTTTCATTCATATACATAAATATCCAGTTGGACAAATCAAATAAAACAGATACTGGCTTCAGATTCAAGTATGATATCAGAAAATGTATGGAATGGATAATTTAAGCCATATGTTAGTTTGAAATTTGCAAATCATGCAGCAGAATCATTTTAAAAATTACTCTTCAAAGTGATGTTAGGTATAAAAATGTTTTCTCACTTAGACCAATTCTTTAGAAAGAATAAACATAAAGAGTGAAAAGGTGATTAATATTCTTAGTAAAGCAGACACAGGAAAGGGTTTTGACAAGGGCAAGAATTATACTGCCAGAAGTAATTCCTATTCAATAAATAAATAGTAAATATTCATTTAGAGAAGATGGTTCTAATTTCTGACCCATCAGAATCCCCCATTCTTTCTTGGCTAGCTTATAGTGTCCCAAAACAAGACAGATCCAAGTTATATAGCAGTAGGAAATGTATTCTGAAAATCTGAATTTTTCTTTTAGATTTTTCTTTAGGAGATTGAATAGGTACAGAAGCAATCACTGCATAATTCATGAATACTGTAAGTACAGCCAGTTCCAACAACTGTTGGGAGAAAGCAACCTGCAGGCTTAATGAGGTGGTGACACTTGAAGGACATACATATAGCCATAGGACAGAGATTGTGATAAATACTGTGATGAAGAGATAGTGAGTTGCCAGCGATATACTGTGAAAAAATCAAGAGCTGGACAGCTGGAAATTTTTGCCCTTTTCCAATTCTATTTTCTTTGAAGGACAATAATTGAACTTGTAGGATACAATTTGGAAAACATGAATGGAAAATAAGTTCTTTTATTGTTTTTCCATTTATGACTACCTTAACTATCATTGATGGCTATTAGATTACATTAATTCACAAAAGGTACATCAATATTTTCCTCTTTAGCAACTTTGGTAGAAAACTCCTGCGAGGCTGGAGCCAAAATAGAGCTGGATAGGATAGTAATAGCACTTACACTTATGTACAGCTTTCTAATGCTTTACAGCACTTTCTGAAAGGCTTATAAATGTCATCGTATTGCCCCCAACAACCTAGGTCCTCATTTTATTGACCTTCGAATGATGAAAGTTTGAGTTAACCTTGAGCCAGTCAGTATCAAACTCCTGGCAGCATGCAGAGTTAGCCTGCAATACTGCACTCTAACCACTGCACCACAATGGCTTCTAGGACAGAAGACTAAAACCCCAAGGATCTTCCTTTTGTATGCTTCTTTGGTAATACCAGATTCTAAGGATACCCAATAATGATACAAATCCACATAGCTGCATTTTTCCATGTTTCACTTAATCTCAGAGAATTGCTGTAGACTTTCTACAGCTAGAGCCTGAGAATATCTAGTACATTTCCTGCTGGTAATAACAAGGTTCATAGTTAGGAATTCCCCCTAGGTTTTACTTGTCCCATTCTGAAACAAAGGTTCCAAGTTTCTCTTTGTGCTTTAGCAAAGCAAGTGTAAAATCCTAGGCAGCTGGGTAAGATCAAGGAAGCAACAACTATGCATATTTCCATCAGATATTTTTAATGCTAGTCAGGATAAATACAATTCTTGGAAATTACAACACAAATTTTCCACCCATTTTTGCACTGAGTGAAATAAAGCCAGAGTCTCTGTGATTTAGAATGCTTTTCCCCAGATTGTTTGCCACCTGGGCTATGGTGCTGTTTTTGACATGAGCTATCAACTGACTCACCCTTTTTCTCTTTATTGTTTATGTCTATTTTCTTTACCATTTGTTTCCCAGCCTCTCCACAATCTTTCACATGCAAGGAAGGGATGAACACTCATAATAAAATACAGGCATGCATCTACTCACATAAATCTTAAACAAACCTTCATAAATTCCTTTAATTCCTATCGAGGGATGATCGGGACAAATATTAGAAGATGGGATTATACATCATTACAGCACAATGATGTGCAGGAAAGAAACACCTGAGTCTTTTGTCTTAATAATAAATTGAAATAAGGTTACTAGAAAAAGCAGAGTTCTGGGTTCCTGGTAAGAATAAAAATATAAATGTCCAGCAGTCTTCATAATTCATAAACTACTGAGCAAAATTTGTGTTCTCTTCTTTCTTTTTTGAAAGAACGGAGAACTTTTTTCTTATGCAAATTATAAGCTGATCCAGATGAACTCAACTAATATGTTTTGTTTATTTGTATGCTCAATTTCCATGATCACCCTTCTCAGTCAATGACTCTGGGCAGCTTACAGTTCAAAATAGGCTAGTCCCTATTATGTTAGGGCCTAAAAAGTTGTACATATTCAGATGGTCAAAATTTACACTTTCAGTAAGAAAAAAAGATCAAACCCCAATAAACCCTGCTAAATCTATGAAAAGGAATATTCCGTCTGGCCTTCTTTGGAAATAGTTCTACTGGATGATTTCAGTGCTGTTAAAAGGAAGGCCATTCCTATTATTTTAATAATAATTTTACTGTTCATATATTTTTACCTTAGGATCCAAAAGATTTATGCTTCTTCTGTTCAAAAATTACTCCAAATTTAAGCTATTACAAATAACAACCTCAAACAGATAACTTATTCCTGGACAGGTTGTTTGCCATGTGTTGTCCATTTCATTGAACCAAGGCACATACAAAGGACAGTTCCATTGTAAAGGTGCCCATTATCCAGTTACCATAATAGTCAAACTTCATCTTGCCAATCTAGTTTTGGAGGGAAAATTTCTGAATATTTTTCCAGCAAACATTTAATTTACATTATTGTGTGCATATGTGTGTGAGCATTGTAATTTAAAAATATTTTTATGAACAGAGACAATATTTTATTTTTAAGAACCACCATTTATTTAATAGTATTTTGTGTTCTATTACATACCATACTGTTTAAAAAGTGTCCTGAGGTCCCATTATAGGTAGAACCATATTTTAAAACAATAGAACAGTAAATGGGAATCCATAAATCCCTTCTTATTTGTTTAATTTATCATCTCAAGGGAAAAATACAAAAAAATAATCAAAAACAGAAAGTTAAGAAAAGAATACACAAAGAGAAACGGGAAAAAATACAAAAAAATTACAATAAGAATTATTTGCCTAATTTTAACTATGCCATTAAGCCTGGATCACCAAAAATAATATTAGTAAGTCTTTATACATTGATAAAACCCAATTTATAAATGTAAATCAAAAACATATTAGTGATTTAAGATTTGTAAGTCTGAGATAGTGGACTGTCTTTTAACACTGAAAAAAATTTCCTCTAATTTTCATACTGATAAATCCATAATTCTTCACATTGTAATAAATTCCAGGTTTTTGACACATCATCCAAAAGTACATTAACATCATTAAGCCTTATTATATTTGTAATACTACCTTAATACAGATATAGCTATTACACAAAAAGAATGCAAGTGGCTTAGGAGCTGATATGCAGCTAGAATAGGATCAAGCACATTGAAGCAGTACCTTATACCAACTACTGTAAGAACCTTTGGAAGGAGATAAAGGTTGTATGACACTTTACACTACTTGCTTGAACTTAATATTACATGTAAAGATATATTTAAATGGGAACATCATCTCGCAAGCCCTAGAAGAGTGGAAAGCAATAGTCTATTCTTAGGAAATGCTGCAATAAAGCATTATGTACAGATTTGCTACATTGTGGTGTGTTCAGTTTTGAAAAGCAAAAAAAATCTCTAGGAAAGTAAATAAAACTAGAGGAGAACCCTCTATAACTGAAAACTCACCTCATTCATACTTGCATCTACAGCATTGCTCAGATGTTCAAAAGTAGTGGTGCTTCAGTGGTGCTGATATCATTTTATAATGCCTTTGTAAGACCACACTTGGAATACTGCATCCAGTTTTGGTTGCCAGTAAAAATATATATATTGAGACTGTAGAAAGAGTGAAGAGAAGAGCAACAAAGATGATTGGGGGACTGGAGGCTAAAACATATAAAGAACATTTGTGGAATTGGGTATATCTAGTTTAATTAATAGAAGGGGTGACATGATAGCAGTGTTCTAATATCTAAGGGGCTGTCACAACAAAGAGGGTGTGAACCTATTCTCCAAAGCATCTGAAGGCAGGATGAGAAGCAATGGATGGAAACTAATCAAGGAGAGAAGCAATCTATAACTAAGGAGAAATTTCTTTACTGTTAGAACAATTAATCAGTGGAACAACTTGCCTCCAGAAGTTGTGGGTGCTCCAACACTGGAAGTTTTTAAGAAGAGATTGGACAACCATTTGTCTGATATTTTATTTCGGAGTACTTAAAAAAACCTGATATCCATCTCAGCAATATTCTTTATATATGCATGCACTGAATACACTAAAATAATCCAAATCACATTTCAATACTGGCATTAATTTGGGAATTTTAGAAATAGCTAATGCATTTAGATGAAATTTTGAAATAAAGATCCTTTAATTGAATATACTTTTATTTACAATTTAAGGCAGTCCAAGTTCTCTTTGTAGTAATTCAATTTTTTTAAAGAGTTGATTGAAAATACTGTACTATGTGATCTAAAGTACAAATCTATTTGCTCATTAATGGTTGCTTATTAGTGTGTGTGTTTTTTAATCACATGAAAATTTCAAACCGGGCTTGTCTCAAAGTCAAAATCTGTGATGGAATGATGGAGTCACTATTTTTTCACATTCTGTTTCCTATGAAAAAAAGTATTCCATGGAATATCCTCAAACAGTTAAAACAATTCAAGAACGAAACCCTCTCGTGAACTTTCTTCAGTTTACCATAGTTCAGTTAAAAAAGAACAGTAGCATATTGAAACAAGCTCACAGGAAGGTTATCAAGATGGGTCTGGAAACCAAGACCTGTGAGGAATGTTTAAAAGATCTTGCATGTTTAGACTACAGAAAACATGACCAAAGGGAGATATAATAGCAGTCTTCAAATATCTGAACAGCTGTGACAGGGTCATTGAGAAGAAAGAGACTCTTGAAAAGGCACAAGACCAAATCCAATATGAATTGTTTCCAACAGAAGAATATTATAACAGAACACTTACATTATTTAAGGAAAAAAAGCTGACCACAATAACAGTTTAAAGAGAGACTGCTCGGATTTATGTATTAAAAATTCATTGAGGTTTGACTAGATAAGATTGCTAGCTGTAGATTGCATCTAGTTTGTTTACTGGTTGATGAAATGATATCTCCTACAGGAACAGATATCCCCTTCTGAGTGTACATATTCTCAAATTTATTTTGGAGGTAGTGGAACATTTGGAAGCAGATTTGAAGAGCATGGTTTTACAGACAGAAGAAAGAGATAAGCCCATTCACATATTGTCCCCATACTCTTAAATCACTATTTTTTTTTTCTTGACTTTATTTATTTTTTAAAATAACATATCTAATGTACATCCTTCTCTTATTTTTTCCCCAACAACCCTCTGAGGTTAGTTGAGTTGAGCGAGAATAACTGGCCTAAGGTCACCCAGCTGGCTTTCACAGCTAAGGCAGGACTAAAACCCATAGTCTCCTGCTTTCTATCCTGATGCCTTAACCGCTAGACCAAACTGGTTCTTTATTTGCCATATATCTGGTAATCAAGTATACACACACACACACACACACACACACACACACACACTTTTGATTAAACAAGAGACAATCTCAGTATATAAAATATGGAGAAGCTAACTGGTCTTGTAGAGTGTGCCTTTTTCTAAAATAAAACAAAGAAGAAAAGGTATGTCCAATTTATCTGAGTATTTATCAGGTTCTGAACCAAGTGAATCATGACTGTTGCTACAAATCTAAACTGCTATAGAGCAGAGTCAAAACCTTGTCAGAGATAAGCTAATAATAAAGCTTATCTAGTTTGGCTTGATTCTTTTCTATTTTTAGAAAGTCCAGTATTCTTAAATTTTAAGTTATTGCTGCATCACATTCAGATTTATCACTGGTCAGGTAAATACCAGTTAGTCTTTATTCTTCAAGCAGTAGTCAACAAAAGGAAGTAGTGGGTTGTTTCCAATGATTTTTCATCTCTCTCTCATCAATAAAGTTGCCTCATGGTTTCCTGTTTATTTATTTTCTAATTACATATCACCGTTTCTAATTAATTTACTAGGACCCAAGATTGTTATCCCATTCCCAGGACAGGACTGATAAGGAATAGTATTCTAGATGCTTGTGCTGATAAAATTTCTTCCTTTCAACTGGTGATTAATAAGTTCTTTCAGCTAGGATGTACCAGCCAATAAAGCCATTTCACAGAGGTTATCAGGACAATACACATTTTCATCTTAGTTGGACAGATTGAACAAAACATACACATAACCTTCAAATAAGCTTAGTGACAATTCATCTGGGCAGAAAGAAAGGAAACCCTTTCCAAACTGGGCTTTCCCCATCATTTAGTTAATAATAACAGAAAATGATATAAAAATGATATTCAGCTAGATTACTGAATCTGTGTCAAACACCGGGCTAACAAAATGTAATTGACTGGTAGCAATAGCAGAATTCAACTTATGCTAATTTTGTTACAGATGTATATTTGTGACGCTATTTGCAGAGTATCATTGCATTTTGAGGAGTGTAGTGACACATTTGATTAAGAAGATTCTAGAAGTTTAGAGTTTATTCTGTTATGATATTTAATCTGCTTGTTTTTTCACTCTTGCTTGAAAAGGAGAGAGAGGAATCTTCACATAGCTGTAGAAAAAACTCAAGATTAATTCCCAGGCTCTTATTCACATCCCAGGGTTCTAACAGTTTGCATGATGCACCGTCTAGTCAGGATCAGTCCTGCAATCCCATTATCATAGAACAAGCTCAAGAGGTTTTGGTACCAGGTTTTGATAAAATCCTGATATTGCCCTTTGAGCTGGGAGCTTTGAGACAGGCCTAGTACTGGGTGCTGTATGACTTGGACATTTTGAGATTTCTCTGCTGTTCCACTAGGGATCCCAACAGCTGAATGGAGATTTGTTATCATCTTGCTTTGTGTGTTATGCTTTTGTGTTTGTTTAAATCTGTCTTCTAAAATCAAGTATAAAGCTTAAAATCTCCTTACTCACTGATGTGTTTATTGCCTCTGGATCATCAAAGAAACAATAGACACTTGGCTATACAGGCTGCTACTATGGAAGACTTGATACAGAATTCTTCAAATACAGTCATCATATATGCACCCATGCACAATATGTACAATAACACACATGCCTCATATTTGAAAAAGAAAAGTTCAGAAGCATTTATCAGTCCCCACCAAAAACCAGCAATCTGACTTTTTCCATCAAATGCTGGCATCTTCTCTCCATTTCTTTCACTGTTTCATATAGATGAGCACAGTTAAGATCATGTTCATCTTGGTTTTTTTTCCAGACAGCATTTTGGTTGACCATCTAAAGGCCTTTTGGGAAATCAAGATATTGAATGAAATTCTTACTGTGCAGCATGTCCGCTCTTTTCCAAAATTCAAATAGAAAAGGAAGAAAATGTGTTAGGTAAAGTGGAAAATAACATGAAGTGTCTAAGCAAGCTATAGCTTGAGATTGAGCAAAAAGAGAGCCAAGAGAAGATAAACAGCTGTCCTTGTGTACACATCCAGATGTATCAGGAAGAGAGGCTCTTCAAACCTTGCAATGCTAATGGACTACAGAGTGCAAGTGATAGGAAGGGTTAGATAAAAGGAATGTGCAACCTTGAGAAAATTAAGAAATATCATAAGGCTATAAGTAAATATTAGGGATATGCAAATCAAATAGAACTTAATTTTAATTGTTCAAAATTGTTGGTCATTTAAGTGAAGCAAATTTGGGTAACACAGGAAGTATCCTAGGACACATTGAGATATTATAAATAATGCATCACCACATTTTGATACTATAAGAACTTAGATGTTAAATTGGTCACCACTTAGCAAAAATACATTTGTCTCTTAAGTTGAACTCAGAACCAGTGATTTAGAAAATAGTTAATATTTTGTCCCCCCAAGAAAGAGCCAGGGAAATTTAATTCAGTTTCTCTTCCAGGCAAATTAGGAGCAATTATTACTAAATATTTGAAAAAGAAATGACCATAGATTCTGCAAAGACAATTCCTACTTAGACTTCTAGCCTTCTCTGAAAATTTTAAAAGCATAAGGATGGTGATAATGTCTATTTGAGTACAGTTAAAAAAGAAGCTGTGACAGTTTGATAATAACCAGGCCTGTCAGATCAAATTGGCTGGGCAGATATTCTGTGGTCCCTCAGGTAACTGAGCCCTATACCTTGAAGGGCTTTATAGGTAGTGACCAGTTCCTTAAATCATACCAGAGAGCTAAGTGGCATGCGCTTCACTGCCTGTAGTGCTTCATTCTGGACATGTTGAAGCTTCCAGGGGATCTTGAAGAGTATCCCTCAAATAAAATAAAATATAAACTTATAAATAATTCCATTTTAAGTAGGTGACCTTGAGATAATTATTTCTACTGCTAAAAAAAATGAAACTCATACTGCCACTCACTTGCAATTCATTGTATAATTAATAATGTTTTTAACAGCAATGTTTTATGTTGCATTAATATTTGCATCATTATCAATACAAGAAAGAGTCAAACCCACCCTGTTTTTCTGTGGTAGAAATTTCTATAAACCATGTCATCCTGCTCCAATAAAGCTACTGTGTAATAAGGACAGAAAGCATAGAGAGCAGGATATTGGTTATTTTGTGGAACAGAAAAAGGAGATGAGAAAATAAGTGAATTTGCTGAATGAAATGGAGCAAATTGAGGGAAGGGTTGCCCTTTTCAGTCCCCTTGCTGTATTTCTTCTTTGGATTAATAAAGCATTTTAGTCTCCAGGGCTGCGTGCAACTTCCATTCATTTTAAAGGGATGCATACAGTCACATTGAAAGAAAAGCTTCGTCTTGACTTATTGAATAAATTCACTAAGAAAGCCACTGAGGGAGAATAACTTCCTCAGCATGGAATGTCATTTCCTGGCACTTTAATAGCAGTAAATGTGCACATTCAGTAGAAAGTGAGAGAGAACCATTTTTTTAATGGTTTATGTAGAAAGCCAAGCTATCTACAAGAATCATGTGGTAGAATACAATGCAAAACACTCTTTTCTGACAACAACAGCTCTGCATCCCCTTGCTGTGGAATTATGTGTTAGGATAATTGAACAAACCAAAAAGTGGAGTAAGTGGGAACAAATGTTTGTATTTGCAAGGAATCCTGAGAGAAATTGCTGTATTTATTTCCAATTCAAAATGTGGAGTGTGGGAAAAAGTTTAGTGCTTCTGCATATATGCTAACAAAACTAGAGAATGGAGGGAGAAACTAGACTGCCATTAACAAATTATGCTAAATAAAAATAACTGAAATTGTACTTGTGGCAGTTTATTGAAAAATATAGTTACTTCTCCAAAGCAAATTGTTAATGCTCCAGTAATGTGTTGTTTTGTTTTATATATAGTGAAAGCGAACATAAAAAGGGATGCCTGAAAGTATCAAAGAACAGATAATTGTAAAAAGTCCTTCTTCTGCCCCAAGATGTTGAATCAAAATATGAAAACATTTATCTATACTGTTAATTTGCTAGACTGCATTTCACAGAATGTCTGCATTATATTTTATTTACATCGTTGATCATCTTTGAAGTAGAATATTAATATTTTCAAAGCAATAGAAAGGCAAATTGCCTGGATTAATTCTACATGACTGTTGTTGTTGTTAAACAACACTTGAAAGGGAGTTTGTTGTAGTGGTAAAGGGATAAGGCTAGAAATCAGAACAGCTTGAGTACTAGACTCATCTTAGTTACAAAGCTTACTGAGTAACCTTGGGCCAGTCACTTTCTCTCCATCCTAGGAAGGAGGCAATGGCAAACCACTTCTGAAAAAGCTTGCCAATAAAATAAAATAAAATCCTGCAGGGACTTCTCCAGGCAGTATTCAAGAATTGGACATGATTGAAGCAAAGGAAAAAAAGAGAGGAAAAAGCTTCTAACTAACTGCCTGTATACAGCATAATTTCTAAAATGCATGTCATAGTAAATCTTCCTGCATTCATAGGTTTAAATGTGATCTCCAACAATAGCTCATTTCAGCCTCTTCTCATTTTTCAAAAAGGTTTGCACTCATTTGGTGTAATGGTAAGTGGGAAAGACCTTGGGAAATGGGTGAAGATATGTTGTAGTCAGATAAGTCAGCATAAGTCAGCATCTGAATACTGAGTGGGGCAAGAGGTTCAGAAGGAACCTTGTACTGTAAAGGTGGCAGCTGAAGAACTGTACTTTTAGACTTGCAAGATTGTATTAATGTAGCTTTACAATAAAGTAGAAATGATTTTTCTGGCCAATTTTCCTCTCTGGTTTACCTAATAAGTCTGAGACATGGGAACATGTTTTTTCTTTCCATTTTCCATCTATTTCATAGACTTTCACTCACTTCAGAGTTATTTCAAATCTGCTGACACTGGTAAGACCGAAACAGAACACAGAAGATCAATACAAATTAAAAGCAAATTAAAAATCTGCAAGAGCTAAAGCATGTTGTTGAAAATCCATTGCTTCTACTTTACAGTTTGATGACCCATGATTGTTTACTATGAGATAAAAAACGATCAGAAAAATCTATTAAACTCCCTGGTATGATTGGAAGCTCTTGGTCTTATAGAATTATTTGCTTATTTTGATAAATCTAAAGTCCCATTTACATTAAATTACATTAAATCAACTTCAAGTGAATGTCAGAATTTAGTACTGGAGCAAACAAAGGTGATCTTGATTTGGAAATATTGAATAGTCACTAGCTTTAGCTTGGGAATCAAAATAACTTGAGCATTATTAAATTTCCTGAAATGGTTCCATATACAGAGTTATTATAAGATAGCAATTAATTATCAGTAACAGATGGATAAACTAGTAGAGAATTAAATTACATGGATATACAAGCACGTATCTTTATAAACCATGTGAATACTAGATGTGTGTGTGTAAAAATATGACCCTGTGCTACATAAACAGAATTGTTTATCACTAGTTGTAAGAAGACAAAACAATCAGTTGAGAAACAAAATATAAACTAAAAGGGATTACATTTTTTCTTCTTTTCACAATGATTTTCTATATGATTTTTAACACTTCAGACAAGGGGTAGTTTTAGCTGTTTGGAATTTCAGCACATTAAAATTCAACATTTAGGAACAGATCCAGGGAAAGTTCTTTGAATCTTGTTCAAGCCCAAGCATAGCACTTTTCTACTATTCTTCAAAGCTTTCCCACTTTTTTAATATGAGCCTAAAGAAAAAAAATGTGACCACTTAAAGTAGCATTAACAACTTAATGAATTTAAGCAGCAGCATTTTTATTCACACTCATACAAAAATCTGAAAAAAATCATACTTTCATAATGGCAGGAAATTATGGTACTCGTCCTTGCCAGGATCCTGAACACTTTTTCAAATGTTTCAAGTGTGCACAGTTCTAGAGTGCAAAGAAAAGATTTCTCCAAAAAATCAGATTCTGAAGATATTTATAAAGTAATGATGTCATATATATCAGCCAAACTGCCAGCAATAATCACATCCTAAAAGCCCTCCAGAACAGTTCAACTTTCACTAGCTTCCAGAAGGCTATTACTTTTCATCAGAAGCCTGATGGGCATAAGATGTTTGGGTGTACAATAATGTCAATCATGTTTTCAGGGATTGTCCCTTCTCATAGACATCGATCTGGACTGAATCTGAAGAACTTTGAAGGTCTTTTCTAATTTAAATAGGAAGGACTAAGTGAACTGCTAAGTTACTAACACTGCCTGACAGTTGACTGATGAGAGGCCAATAGATAAATAGATGCAGCACAAAGATTATCTTTTGCAACATCTCATTACTGTTCCGATGTCAGTACCTGATACGGCATCAAGTAATGCTTGAGGATCACATGTAATTGAAAGATATATTCAGATTTTCAGAAGGAAAATATATTCAGAAATATCAGAGGAAGAAGACAAACACTTTTAAAATGTGTGGTAGTCAGGAAAATTAAACGAAAAATGATTTTTCCCCAACCCTAGGCCCATAATCTGCTCTTATTTAGAATTATAGCTCCTGATGATTGATGAGAAATAATAATTTCTTACAAATTGTAGCCACCGACTGAGAAACTAATGATAAAATCAGGCCACTCTCTGTTTCCCTTTCTCTTCTCTTCCTAGCCTTTTTTTAAAATCATCTTTCTATTGAACATATATTGTGGATAACCAAATAAAGTCAGCATCCAAAAATCAGTATTCTCTCTCTCTCTCTCTCTCTCTCTCTCTCTCTCTCTCTCT